>NC_084752.1:8124665-8132165 GCF_033978785.1 Entelurus aequoreus
TATACATATTTATTTTATTAGTTTTATTAATTTTAGCCAAAGGGGGACCACTTCATTTTTTTTACACACACTTGTTATTTCATATGTTGACCAGAGGGGGAGCACTTTTAAAACCGACAAACAGTCAATTTGAAAAATCCCTCCTTTTTGGGACCACCCTAATCTGGATAGATTTCACCACCAGGGGTGCAAATGAGACATTCTCTATTAGATGCAATAGTTTTCCGTATTGGGACCATGATTTATGTCCTAACTTGTTCACCGGTCCTCATATGGAAGCTACTTTTCCTTGTTGATGTCTCAAGAAGGGTAGAAATACAAGAACACAAACACACACTCACACATTCACACGCACACACCCCCGGGGATCAAATATGGGGGTGTTTAACTGGCAGGAATAGCTCGACGTGAAGCCCAGTTGCACACAACTCCTCATTGATAATGCATCATCCATGCTGGAAGGTCTATATTGTGAGTTGGTGGTAGGGAACCTGCAAATACTTTACTGGTATCACAGTTGGACAGACTGAAATGGAGATAAAAGAAAGTGAGGACAGAGGCTGGCCACTGCGTCCCGACCACTCTCCCAATTGCACTCTTACTCTCACTGTAGATTACCGTATTTTCCAGACCATAGGGCACACCGGACTATAAGGCGCACTGCAGATGAATGGCCCCTTTTCGATTTTTTCAATATATTATATTATATAGCGCATTAAAGGAGTCATATTATTATTTATTTATTACTGAATGTAAAACACTGCCTTGTGGTGTACATCAGTGGTCCCCAAACTTTTTTGTACCACGGACCGGGTTTAATGTAGGCATTATTTTCAGGGACCGGCTTTCCACTTGTGCCAGATAAATACAGCAAATATAAGAGCATGAAAAATACAAGTCACTATAGCGCTGAATTAGTGAGAGCTTGTTTCTTTGGGATGAGATGCAGATGGAAATCAGCCTTTGGCTACAATCTGTCACATTTATGTTTTATACGTTCATTAATGTGCATCGTATCATGTCACAACGTATAAAAAATATAACAAATGGAAAATTCCTATGCAGAGTTTTATTGGACATCTATAAACAAGCTTATTGGTGTGTCTAGTGCGACAGGCGGAAGTTAAGTTGGAGAAAATGCAGTCCTTTATACATGATTTAATGTTTCTCTGCGGCCCCGGTAGCAAATGCCGTCATGGTCAGAGCTAACTGTTTTAATGACATTCAGACTTTACTTCAATCAATAACGGAGCAGCATCTCCTCATCCGGAAACAACAACACAGGAAATGTGTCACGTAAAAAAACCATCCGACCGGAACTCTCTAATAACTAAAGTTCCTTGGGTGAATATTGTAAACTCACTACACCGGTATGTTTTAGAACCTCCATGGCGAGTTTACTGACAGATATAAGTAAGAACTTTACACTACTTTATATTAGAAATGGCAACAGCGGAGGATGAATGTCCCATAACAAGAAGATAGAGACAAAGAAGAAGCTTATTAGACTAAAAAGGCAAGCACGCGCAATCTTTTAGGATTTATGCAGATCCCAAATACAGATCAGCAGGTACCAGAAGGTAGAAAAGTTGCTTTTAAATAATATTGCGAAACAAAACGCCAGGTAATATGTCTTACCTTATACACGCTAGAGTGTCCGCCTGAGATCGGTATGTCGTGAGCAACGTTCCCTCTAAGGTGCGCGCCTGCGCAATTGCGCACCGCTCACGCGTCCTCTGCGCCACAGCAAATTAATGCCGCGCAGGAAATCAAAAATCCCATCTGAACTTTAAACAAAATAAACACATTACAATTTATTCTGTATGATTTTGCAATGCAACTCTGTGAGTGACAGGTGACAACAAGAGTGGCCCCAATGAATAAAACAATCTTTGTCAACACAGTTCAATTATCGTCTGTCGAGACACTTTACGGACAGGAATTCCATCAATCACTTTATTGAGCAAAACTGTTTGTCACCACACCAAAAACATGAGTAAAAAAAACTTTTATCTATAAAAACTGGTAATTTTCTGCCATACAAACCAGGCTTAAACAACTTTGTCATCCGTCGTTTCAACAGAAGCCGCTCGCTCTTTCTCACCAGCACCAACACACGCACTCATGGCACTTAGCCAGTGCTGCGTTTATGGCCACACAAAAAGTCGGACAACCCCAAAGCCACACAATGTGTAAATGCCAGGTTGTAACACTCTGACTCCACAATCAGATGTGTGCTTATTTTACTGCCATTTATTAAGAATGTTAATCTAAGGATATTATTCATGAAATATTGTCACTAGATTTCATTAATGCTAATAAAAAGATGTAATTTACAGACAGAAAGTTACAGGTAATCTCTGAAAGGGTTAACATTTCTTTTAAAGGCAGGACCCGCAGCCAGACATGCAATACTAGCGAATAGCTCATGAAAAACATGTTTTTTTGTTATTGTCATTGTAAGAGGGCAGCATGACTTATATCAGAACATTATTTTAATAAAACATTTAAATGGTTATGATGTCAGGTTTGGGACAGGTGTGACGCTGGTGTGGCCACAGTGTGCATGTCTGATGTTGCTCACATGTGCTCCACCGAATGCTCAGGGAGTTTGTGCGTTTGCTCACACACATGAAAAATTAGAGGGAACATTGGTCATGAGTTCAAACCCCGGCCGAGTCATACCAAAGACTATAAAAATGGAAACCATTACCTCCCTGCTTTTAAAAGTGCTCCCCCTCTGGTCAACATATGAAATAACAAGTGTGTGTAAAAAAATTGAAGTGCTCCCCCTTTAGCTAAAATTAATAAAACAAATAAAATTAATATGTATAAAAAGACAAACTGTAATAACTTGAAGTAAATAATGAGTTTTTCTTGTACAATTTTTACTTGCGTTGAGTAAAATCAGGACAAAGTCTTTCTTGTGAAATTGTGACCTTTTTCTTGTGAAATTCCCACTCATTTTTCACAACAATCTTTTTTATATTGACATAGTTTGTGCTATATATTATTAATGTTGTAAATACAAATCTTAGCATCAAGGGTTGGAATTGGGGGTTAAATCACCAAAAATGATTCCCGGGCGCGGCCACCGCTGCTGCTCACTGCTCCCCTCACCTCCCAGGGGGTGATCAAGGGTGATGGGTCAAATGCAGAGAATAATTTTGCCACACCTAGTATGTTTGTGACAATCATGGGTACTTTAACTTTAACTTTAACTTTAACTTTATAATACTCGTATGTTTAATGCGCCGACAATCCATCAAGCGGTGCGGCTTCATAGCTTACCAAAGTCAAACATTTTGATAGATTTTTGAGCGATGTGTGTAATGTTCGAAATACTGCATACTTGCCAACCCTCCCGTTTTTAGCGGGAGACTCCCGGTATTCAGCGCCTCTCCCGATAACCTCCCGGCAGAGATTTTCTCCCGACAAACTCCCGGTATTCAGCCGGAGCTGGAGGCCACGCCCCCTCCAGCTCAATGCGGACCTGGGTGGGGACAGCCTGTTCTCACGTCCGCTTTCCCACAATATAAACAGCTTGCCTGCCCAATGACGTCATAACATCTACGGCTTTTAGAGAGTAGAGTGCACAACTGCGCACACAACAAGGAGACGAAGCAGAAGAACGAGGAAGTTACAGACATGGCGACGCAGTCGACGAGCAAGATGAAGAAATACGCTTGCAAGTTCCAAAACGAATGGAAACAAGAATTTCAGTTCATCCAGGACAGTTTGAAAGGGAACACGGTGGCCGAGTCATGAACGGAGGAGAAGTTAAACAGGACAATACTGCCATCTACTGGATATCCTCCGGAACACTGAAATTCAAGTATTTATTTTATTTATATGTATAATAAAATAAATATATATACATATATTTATAGCTAGAATTCACTGAAAGTCAAGTATTTCATACATATATATATATATATATATATATATATATATATATATATATATATATATATATATATATATATATATATATATATATATATATATATATATATATATATATATATGAAATACTTGAGTTGGTGAATTCTAGCTGTAAATATACTCCCCTATTAACCACGCCCCCAACCACAGCCCCGCCCCACCCCAACCGCGCCCCCCACCCCCCACCCCCCACCTCCCGGTATCGGAGGTCTCAAGGTTGGCAAGTATGATATACTGTATGTTGGTGTTGTTTACTTGAGTCATATTGCCATCATAGTGCAGCCTACGCTTATCCCTTGTGTGTGACTGCCATCTACTGGTCACACTTATCATTACACCATGTATCAAATAAAATTGCTTCGAGGTCGGGAAGCAAAACCAGAATTGTTCCGTACATTAGGCGCACCGGGTTATAAGGCGCACTGTCAAGTTTTGAGCAAATGATTTAAAGTGCGCCTTATAGTCCGAAAAATACGGTAATTATAGTTTTACAATATACATTTATTTAATATGTTTTATTTACTTGTATTATTTTTTTGTAACATCAATACAAGCAACAAAAAAGATTTGAGGAGCCATTTGGGCGCCAACAGAGAATGCTCTTTTTCAGCAGCGGAGCCAAAGGAACGGGATCCCTGACAAGAGAGCAAATTGCCATCTCAACAGGGATGAGCAATAAGATTGTAATGGCTGGGGGACGCCTGTAGATGCAAGGCATGGATGGATGGATCAGGGCACCATTCAGGAAAATTTATGTTCACTCTTTGCCAATTAATTATATATAAAAATCAATACACTATTAACCTATGTGTGAGACCATGCCTATATCATCAGTTTGCATGTGTGTGTGATCATAACGTACACATTTATAATAATAAAGCTGGACCTCCAAGGCTGAAAATAATTTGTTCAAGCTGGTTCCAAAACACATTTTCCCAGATAAAGGATAACACTTTTCCATGGTCAGATTTTCTCCCTCGTTAAACGTTTATGACCAGTGCAACCATTTATTTGTTTCCACTTAAGCGTTAACGGTCACCAGGTGTAACATTTTTTTACCAGTGTTAATCGTAAAATGTAAATACAATAAAGCAAATGACTACTTAGGGATGGGCATTTTTCACATTTGAACCCATACGGGACCAATTCCCGTCACCGGGGGATTGCAACCGTATCGGTACTCAACGGTACCAACAACAGTTGTGAATGTTAATTGTTTATTAATAACATTTAATGTAAAATTAAAAAAATAGCTGATAATGATAACCTTGCTGTGCAGTTGTTATATCTTATTTTCTTTTTACATTTCTAAATCTCATTTGTAAGTATTATAAAGTAGACTTTGCTTGCAGCTGCAATTCCAAGACATTAGATGGCAGTAGTGTGTAGACTACAGCAGTGTCGAGTATAAAGAGAGTATGGCCAACTCGATTTCAGGTCAAAAGGCACTCACATGACCAGACCACAGAGCGCCATGATTGCTACTAACTTTGAGCTGATCCTGTGCGTTTGCGGCGCTACCTTGTTAGTTTTTCAATGTGTAAAAATGCCCGGTTGTGCAGCTTGGGGCTGCTCCACCCGCGTGAATTGTGGAAAGCTTGTTACATGGCTTTCCCCACAACCCGGAAAGAAGACAAGTACAGGAAGTGAAGGTTCACCATCAACACTGGAGAGATACCGATTGCAGTGTCTTGTGCGAGGTAAACACATATACCGTATTTTTCGGACGAAAAGGCGCACTAAAAATCCTTTCATTTTCTCAAAACTCGACAGTGCGCCTTATAACCCGGTGCGCCTAATGTACGGAATAATTTTGGTTGTGCTTACCGACATCGAAGCTATTTTTCTTTTGCTACATGGTGAAATGATGAGTGTGACCAGTAGATGGCAGTCACACATAAGAGGTACGTATAGACTGCAATATGACTCAAGTAAACAAAACCAACATTTTATGTGTTCCATTGAAAATATAGAACATTACACACGGCGCTCAAAAAGCTATCAAAATGTTTTAGTACGACTTTGGTAAGCTATGAAGCCGCACCGCTTGATGGATTGTACTGTGCTTCAACATACGAGTATTATTATAGTGTGTGTATAAGGTAAGACATATTATCTGGCGTTTTGTTTTGCAATATTATGCAAAAGCAACTTTTCTTACCTTCTGGTACCTGCTGATCTGAATTTGGGATCTGCATAAAACCTGAAAATTTGCGCGAGTCCGCCTTTGTAGCCCGTGCCGACGCAGTAGTTTATAATTTCCTTTTTTTTCTCGATCTTCTTGTTATGGGACATTCATCCTCCACTGTTGCCATTTCTAATATAAAGTAGTGTAAAGTTTTTACTTATATCTGTCAGTAAACTCGCCATGAAAGTGCTAAAACATACCGGTGTAGTGAGTTTACATTATTCACCCAAGGAACTTTAGTTATTAGAGAGTTCCGGTCGGACATTTTTTGTTGTTGTTTCCGGATGAGAAGATGCTGTAAGTAAGTAAAGTCTATATGTCATTAAAACAGTTAGCTCCATCTTTTGAACCTTCTTCCACTCCCGTCCTTGCACGCTACACCGCTACAACAAAGATGACGGGGAGAAGACGCTGTCGAAGGTGAGCCACGTAAATAAGACCGCCCACAAAACGACGCATCCTGAGGCGTCTGTCAGAAAGCGGCTTGAAGATGATCTGCAAAACATAATCTATGCAACATTTTGACCAAAGAACCACCATCACATGTTATGTAGACCACAAGGAAGTGTTTTACATTTAGAAAAAAAAAAAAAAAAAAGACCCCTTTAATGCGCTTTATAATCCGATGCGCCTTTTGTATGAAAATAGACCTGAATAGACCCGCTCATCGGCAGTGCGCCTTTTAATCCGCTGCGCCCTATGGTCCGGAAAATACGGTATTTCATTATTATTCAGGGCTACACTAAAAAATGCAATTCACTAGCAGTAGAAAATTATAACAGAAATACAAATAGACGGACATTGAAAGAGTAAAATAAACCCAATATTGGGTGTAATAATAGATGAGAAAATGAACTGAAAATCTCATTAAAAAATATATATATACAACATTAAGTGGCAAAAAATACATCAGTAATGAAAAAAGACAAATTTCTTCTGGACCAAAAATCGCTCCATATTTTTCACTCGCCAGTGTTACCATATCTAAGTTAGATTTAGATTTAGATTTAGATTTATTGGTCCCCTTAGGGAAATTCATTGTTGTGCAGAAATATGGGGAAATAACTACAAAATTACACTTATTCACTTACCATTTTACAAAAAAGAAAGATCAGTATCTCTTATGTGTGACTGCCATCTACTGGTCACACTTATCATTACACCATGTACAAAATACTATAGCTTCGAGGTCGGTAAGCACAACCAGAATTATTCCCCACATTATGCGCACCGGGTTGTAAGGCACACTGTCGATTTTTGAGAAAATGAAAGGGTTCTAAGTGCGCCTTATAGTCTGAAAAATACGGTAACAGTGCGTCGTGATTGGCACATTAGCAGCTAGTTGAATGGACAGGGTGGATAAACCG
>NC_084752.1:8137165-8293342 GCF_033978785.1 Entelurus aequoreus
CGACGAAGTGGCTGGGGAGAGGGAAGTCTGAGCTTCCCTGCTTAGGCTGCTGCCCCCGCGAACCGACCTCAGATAAGCGGTTTCGTAACTCGGAGCTAACCACTGGAAATAGGAAGGCGAGTCATCCAGACATGCCCGTGTTTCTCCTTCTTCTACATGTACAGATAATTGTGGAAATCACACATGAATACCTGAAAAGAAAGCGATTGCAGCTATTTGGGATACAACACTTCTCAGACGGCAAGAGAACTTTCCAATGTCCAGGTCAGCTGTGATTCTACTTAGCGAAAAACTTCGTCAATTTGTGGAAGGGTAGACAACGAGAATGCGGGCTCCCGTGGATGTGATAAAAAAAGGTAGTTTGTGCTTTGTATTATCTGGCCGACGAGGGAAGACTACGGAAAACATTGAATCCTTTTGGACTGGCAAAGCAGACTGTATCAGTTATTGTCCGCCATGTATGTCGCGGACTCAACGTCTAGGTCCAGAGTATATCAAGTCACCAAAAACTAATGGACAATGAAGGTGAAGGCACAAGAGTGAGGAGTGTCCTGATCAGATATCTAGATCCCTAGATTGATTCCTGTAAAATGTTCTTTATCACATTGTGTACTTTCACGTGTCCATTAAAAATGTGATTAATGTATGATGGCTCTGGTGTGATTCACTATAATAGGCCCCCACAGCACACTGGATTCCAGTTAATTGAAATACCACAACACTGGATATTGTTCAGATAAGTTACATTTAAGGACTTGCACATGACGTGCACATTTTCCGCGCATGCGTACTAGGTCGTGTTGCGCCGGCGGACGGAGGGTCTAAAACGACCATTGTGTGCGTGTGGACAAGGATAAGGTTAGGTGGGATTTACCCTGGATAACCTTATCCGGCTTAGTGTAAACGGGGCCTCAGACACCCCTGACCTACTGGATTTATCTTCATGTAGCAGGCTCCAACGGGATAGTTTCGTCGAGCTAAAACTAAAGCCAATGAGCTAAAGGCCCTGAGCTGTCAACTCACTGTCCAGTGCAAGCTCTTGAGGTCTAGGCCAGAGGTGTCAAACTCATTTTAGATGGGGGGCCACATAGAGAAAAATCTACTCCCAAGCGGGCCGGACTGGTAAAATCACAGCTCGATAACTTAAAAATAAAGACAACTTCAGATTGTTTTCTTTGTTTAAAAATAGAACAAGCACATTGTGATTCTCTTCAAAAAATTTTTTACACACACACTTTTTATTTCATATGTTGACCGACACACAGTCAATTTGAAAAAAAATCCCTCCTTTTTGGGACCACCCTAATTTTGATAGATTTCACCACCAGGGGTGCAAATGAGACATTCTCTATTAGATGCAATGGTTTCCCGTATTGGGACCATGATTTATGTCCAAACTTGTTCAGCGGTCCTCATATGGAAGGTAATTTTCCTTGTTGATGTCTCAAGAAGGGTAGAAATACAAGAAAACGCACACACACACACACATTATTGTATTTGTACCTTCTTGAGACCTCAGAATAATGCCTACCTCTTTAGGACCACCCTTTCTAGATATATAAAGATTTGTATTTACAACATTAATAATATATACAAACTATGTCCATCCATCCATCCATCCACCCATCCATTTTCTACCGCTTATTCCCTTCGGGGTCGCGGTAAATATAAAAAAGATTGTTGTGAAAAATTAGTTGAAATTTCACAGGAAAAAGGTCACAATTTCACAAGAAAAGCTTTGTCGTGATTTTACTCAACGCAAGTCAAAATTGTACAAGAAAAACTCATTATTTACTTCAAGTTATTACAGTATGTATGTTGGCCATAGGGGGAGTACTTCAATTTTTTTTACACACTTGTTATTTCATATGTTGACCAGAGGGGTAGGACTTCTAAAACCGACACACAGTCATTTTGCAAAATCCCTCCTTTTTGGGACCACCCTAATTTTGCTAGATTTCACCACCAGGGGTGCAAATGAGACATTCTCTATTAGATGCAATGGTTTTCCGTATTGGGACCATGATTTATGTCCTCACTTGTTCACCGGTCCTCATATGGAAGGCACTTTTCCATGTTGATGTCTCAAGAAGGGTAGAAATACAAGAACTTATGCACACACACACACACACACACACACACACACACACACACACACACACACACACACAATCTTGTATCGGTAACCTTCTTGAGACCTATTTAGGACCACCCTTTCTTGATATATAAAGATTTGTATTTACAACATTAATAATATATACATACTATGCAAATATAAAAAGATAAGCGTTTAGTTAATTTTATTTTTTTGAGAATGTTTTGTTTGTAATTGGTTTTTAATTTTCATTATTTACTTTTAAGTTATTACACTATATATTATATACTGTATATATAATATGTACATATTACATACATGTTATATTTCATATTGCTACTATGGTAGATTTTTAGTCTACTTTATACCTGCATTATCCTTTCCATCCTTACCATTTCCATCTTTTGTAACCGAGCTACTGTGTGCAACAATTTCCCTTGTCAAGTCAAGTCGAGTCAACTTTATTTATATAGCACATTTTCAACAACTTTTTACATTGAACCAAAGTGCTTTATAGGTTAAAAAAGCATGGAGCAAACAAAAAAATACAAACAAAAAAAAAAAAAACTAAGCAAAACAAAACAAAAAAAACAAAGAACATAAACAATGAGTGTGCTAAAACAAGATAGTGCAAATGCAATACGGTAAAAGGGGTCGAATAAAAAGTTTAAAAAATTTGCAGAATAAAAAATAATAATAATAAAAGTGTGACAAATTGTGGATCATTGTGGATCATTAAAGTTTGTCTAAGTCTAAGTCTATACATTTTTTTTTTTTTTTTTTAAATAATTTTGGCCAAAGGGGGTGCATTTCAATTTCTTACACACACTTTTTATTACATATGTTGGCCATAGGGGGTGCACTTTTAAAACCAACACAGTCAATTTGCAAAATCCCTCCTTTTTGGGACCACCCTAATCTTGATAGATTTCACAAATGAGACATTCTCTATTAGATGCAATGATTTTCCGTATTGGGACCATGATTTATGTCCTAACTTGTTCACCGGTCCTCATATGGAAGGTACTTTTTTTTCTTGGTGTCTCAAGAAGAGCAGAAATACAAGAACACCACACCACACACGCACACACACACACGCAAATCTGCAGTGTTTTTACAATGAATGCTTAATGCCAAAAAGACTAAAAGGACATAAAAAAAGTGCATTTATATGTGTGTCTTCACGCCTATGTGGTGTGTTACAAGGAGGGGGAACAGGGAGGATGTCGCACACTTCTTGCCTCCAAATGCACAAAACAGACATTCTACTCCAATCACACATCGCCCCGCCCTCTTTGGAGCCAACCAATGAGCGCTCTCTTTCCGCTCCCTCTGCCCTCATGGCTCCACCCCCTTTCTCGCTCGACCAGCGCAGCACAACTCACCAAGGCAACCCTCACACACACACACACACACACACACACACACACCACGTAGAAACACACACACACACACACACGCAGCTGTACTGGTAGAAGCAGGCGTGGACACACACACACACTCACACACACTCAGTTTCGTAAAGGTTGCGGCACCGGCGCGTAGAGAAAAAAAGGATTTTGTAGCTCTCCAACATGTCCTGTTATTTTCTGTCCTAAGTGTAGTCAATCAGTGCTCACACACGACAGGCGTGTTGGGTGATTTTTTTGTGTTTTTTTTTTCCACGGAAGAATTAGACAAAAGGACGGCACGGAGGTTGTTTTTTTTTTCTCCCATGAAAGGATCTTATGTGTTTTCTAGAAGGCTTCCCAGCGCAACAAACTGGAGTCCTCACACCCACCAGGTAAACACTTTCTTTAATGGCAGCCTTCGTGCTACCGATGCGCTTCCTTACATCCCCCAACTAATTAGTCATTAAACTCTTTCTGCACATTTTTACTCTTACTATGTTGGAAATTAGTTGGACAAACTTTTCCCAAATGGAAGACTGTGGGGGCTACCTTGATTTTCTTAACATTTAATTCACATTTTAAACCAATCGAATGTAATATGAAATAAGACCTAAAACAGTCAGATTTGTGTCACAGGTTAGTAATAAAAAAAACCTAGTAAAACAAGTAAATCATAATTTTCTCGCGTATAATTAAGATCCAGGTTTCTCTGGGATGAGTTTTTCCACTACACACACACACCATGTTCACCATGTGCTCACGTTTTACATCTACAAAACATTTACTGTCTCATATTATTATTTTTTAAATCATACCACTGTCTTTCTCTTCTCTAATTTAACTTTCATTCTTCGTGGGAGGTACCGGGGATGACATTTGACAGACGTTCTTGATAGAAATAAGACTGAAGATAATCCAGATGGTCAGAAAACATAACGCACAAGCTTACTCTGCAATAGAAAAAAAATAATATATATTTTTTTTCCATGAAAGGATCTTATGTGTTTTCTAGAAGGCTTAACACTTTTTTCAATGGCAGCCTTCGTGCTATCGATCTGTTTCCTTACATACCAACTAGTCATCTAGCTGTTTCTGCACATTTTTTTTTTACCGGTTTTTACTCTTACTATGTTTGAAATTAGTTGTACAAACTTTTCCCAAATGGAATACTGTGGGCTAACTTGATTTTCTTAACATTTAATACACATTTTAAACCAATCCAATGTAATAATGAAAGACGATCAAAAACAGTCAACATGTCAGATTTCTGTCACAGGTTAGTAATAAAAAAAACCTAGTAAAACAAGTAAATCATCAATTTCTCGCTTAGAGTTAAGATCCAGGTTTCTCTGGGATGAGTTTTTCCACTACACACACACACCATGTTCACCATGTGCTCACGTTTTACATCTACAAAACATTTACTGTCTCTTATTATTGTTTTTTTAAATCATACCATGACCAAACCCCTCACTGTCTTTCCCTTCTCTAAATTAACTTTCATTCTTCGTGGGAGGTACCGGGGATGACATTTGACAGACGTTCTTGATAGAAATAAGACTGAAGATAATCCAGATGGTCAGAAAACATAACGCACAAGCTTACTCTGCAATAGAAAAAAAATAATATATATTTTTTGGAAAGGATCTTATGTGTTTTCTAGAAGGCTTAACACTTTTTTCAATGGCAGCCTTCGTGCTATCAATCTGCTTCCTTACATACCAACTAATTAGTCATCTAGCTGTTTCTGCACATTTTTTTTTACCGGCTTTTACTCTCACTATGTTTGAAATTAGTTGTACAAACTTTTCCCAAATGGAATACTGTGGGCTAACTTGATTTTCTTAACATTTAATACACATTTTAAACCAATCCAATGTAATAATGAAAGACGATCAAAAACAGTCAACATGTCAGATTTGTGTCACAGGTTAGTAATAAAAAAACCCTAGTAAAACAAGTAAATCATCAATTTCTCGCTTAGAGTTAAGATCCAGGTTTCTCTGGGATGAGTTTTTCCACTACACACACACACCATGTTCACCATGTGCTCACGTTTTACATCTACAAAACATTTACTGTCTCTTATAATTGTTTTTTAAATCATACCACGACTAAACCCCTCACTGTCTTTCCCTTCTCTAAATTAACTTTCATTCTTCGTGGGAGGTACCGGGGATGACATTTGACAGACGTTCTTGATAGAAATAAGACTGAAGATAATCCAGATGGTCAGAAAACATAACGCACAAGCTTACTCTGCAATAGAAAAAAAATAATATATATTTTTTTTCCATGAAAGGATCTTATGTGTTTTCTAGAAGGCTTAACACTTTTTTCAATGGCAGCCTTCGTGCTATCGATCTGTTTCCTTACATACCAACTAGTCATCTAGCTGTTTCTGCACATTTTTTTTACCGGTTTTTACTCTTACTATGTTTGAAATTAGTTGTACAAACTTTTCCCAAATGGAATACTGTGGGCTAACTTGATTTTCTTAACATTTAATACACATTTTAAACCAATCCAATGTAATAATGAAAGACGATCAAAAACAGTCAACATGTCAGATTTGTGTCACAGGTTAGTAATAAAAAAACCCTAGTAAAACAAGTAAATCATCAATTTCTCGCTTAGAATTAAGATCCAGGTTTCTCTGGGATGAGTTTTTCCACTACACACACACACCATGTTCACCATGTGCTCACGTTTTACATCTACAAAACATTTACTGTCTCTTATTATTGTTTTTTAAATCATACCATGACTAAACCCCTCACTGTCTTTCCCTTCTCTAAATTAACTTTCATTCTTCGTGAGAGGTACCGGGATGACATTTGACAGACTTTCTTGATAGAAATAAGACTGAAGATAATCAAGATGGTCAGAAAACATAATGCACAAGCTTACTCTGCAATAGAAAAAAATAATCATTTTTTTTCCCATGAAAGGATCTTATGTGTTTTCTAGAAGGCTTAACATCGTTTTCAATGGCAGCCTTCGGGCTATCGATCTGTTTCCTTACATACCAACTAGTCATCTAGCTGTTTCTGCACATTTTTTTTACCGGTTTTTACTCTTACTAGGTTTGAAATTAGTTGTACAAACTTTTCCCAAATGGAATACTGTGGGCTACCTTGATTTTCTTTACATTTAATACACATTTTAACCAATCAAATGTAATATGAAAGAAGACCAAAAACGGTCAGATTTGTGTCACAAGTTAGTAATAAAAATGACCTAGTAAAACAAGTAAATCATCAATTTCTCGCTTAGAATTAAGATCCAGGTTTCTCTGGGATGAGTTTTTCCACTACACACACACACACCATGTTCACCATGTGCTCACGTTTTACATCTACAAAACATTTACTGTCTCTTATTATTATTTTTTAAATCATACTACGACTAAACCCCTCACCGTCTTGTCCTTCTTTAATTTAACTTTCATTCTTCAGACTTTCTCGATAGAAATAAGGCTGAAGATAATCCAGGAGGTCAGAAAACATTACGCACGAGCTTACTCTGCAATACAGAAAAAAATAATCAAACTACGGAAGAATTAGACAAAAGGACGGCATGGAGGGTTTTTTTTATTCCCATGAAAGGATTTTATGTGTTTTCTAGAAGGCTTCCCAGCGCAACAAACTGGAGTACTCACACCCACCAGGTAAACACTTTCTTCAATGGCAGCCTTCGCGCTACCGATCTGCTTCCTTACATCCCAACTAATTAGTCATCAAACCGTTTCAGTTTTTCTACTACACACACACACCGTGTTCACCATGTGCTCACGTTTTACATTTACAAAACATTTACTGTCCCTTATTATTATTTTTTAAATCATACTACAACAAAACCCCTCACTGGCCTCTCAATGGTCTTTCTTCCGTTCTTCATGGGAGGTCCCGGGAGGATAGTTGACAGACTTTCTCGATAGAAATAAGACCGAAGATAATCCAGAAGGTCAGAAAACATACCGCACGAGCTTACTCTGCAATTGAGAGAGAGAAAAAAATCAAACAAGAAGTTAATTATTTCATGCGGACAAACCTGATGAATGATACCAGTGAGGCTCAGAGCTAGGACCAGGGCGGTGGAGCTAACTCGCCCTGGTCTTTGAGTAATTCAGATTCACCAAACTTTATTATACCCGTGGGGAAATTAAGGCATTGTTTGCAGTAATACGGAAGAAATAGTACAACAAGGCATACAAAAGAATGACTGTGCATGTGAGCTGTGTGCTTGGTATTTTGTTTTTTTTATGTATTATTTTTATCTATTTATCTTAGTACCATGTTCTTATATTTCTTATGTGTCATTATGAATTTGCACTAAATGAGTTTACTTGCAATTTTGTTGTACAATGACGATAAATATCTATTCTATTCTAAAAAAAAAACAATATATACAGTTAAATATAGAATACAATAAACATGGACTATTGACATTGATGCATACAGTTAAAATAGAATACAATTATTTTGAGTAAATAGTACACTAGTATATACAATGCAAGGGTGCTAGTGGTTCCGTTAATACAGAATATTGTGCAAGTCCATGGCAGCATGTGTGAAACAGGTCTTTAGGTAGATTCTAAACATTTTTGAAATAAGATGGTGTGCAGCCCTATTTGGTAAGTATCCTGGTGAAAAATGTATATTAGGGGTTCCAGCCGGATCACCCAAAAACTGCATAGCATCGCCCTCTAGAGAGCGCTTATATTATCAGCACAGCTATGCGTTTCATTGAGCAAATCTCGTAACCATGTTCATCAAGACAGGATGTGTGAACATCATTGAATAACCTATGCTGTAAAAAAAAAAAAACAGCAGTCGTCTACCGTTTTTGTTTGGAGATGCACATTTTCCAGGGTTTTGAGCCATTTCCAATTTGTTTTGTTTTCTGTGTGGTCCAAATACTCCTTTGATGTTGTAATAATGCGGGCCGTGTTTAATTTAGTTTTTACAATGAAAGAAAACAAGCTTTGCTGCACTTTGGACATCACTGAAGGAGAAGCTAAATAAAGCAACAAATGAGGAGAAAAAAGCCTTTTGTTCATCCTAGCTGTACTTTGTGTATTTTGTCTTCCAAAATCAGGGGAGTCCAAACTTAATTCAGTGAGGGTCGCATGCATAAAACTAAAAGGATGAGTGCATCAACTTTGATTAATGTTATACGTTGAAGATTCTAAAACCAATTTAAAGCTGGTCAATACATGCTAATCTATCACACAAACACATCAACACCTTAACTTTGTTTTTTAAAATGACAAAACAAAATAGTGTAATGTCTGACAGTATATATAATTAAGGCTGCAACAATTATTGAATTACTTTGTTTAGTAAAAAATCCTTCCTTTTTATTCTAATTTTTTTTAAATATTTGTTTTTTTTATATATTAAGTGCAGCAAATAATAATTAATCAAAAATCTGGACAGCATGGAGTGCCCAGAACTTTAAAAACACAGACATAGTTTGTGCACGCAAGACATAAGCGAACTAAGCAGCTGCTAAGGGCCCCACGGCCAACAGGGGGAACCCAAGAGTACATGATTATTTAGATTGTTTTAATACTAGTTCAGGGGTGTCCACAATACGTGCCCGGCAAATCACACGTTTAACAAAATTGGCCCGCGGTGTGTTTTTGTCTAATTTTATACCACCGCAAACTATATTTGATACGATATTGCACAGATTTCACCACCCCCATGTGGAGTTCAATGGAATCACTAGTTAACGACCACTGGGAGCACAGCATTAATGTATATAGCCCAATCCAAACAACTTTCCCCACTAATGGCGTAAATGAACTATAACCAACAAAGAAAGTCAACACACGGTCGCACATTACACACATCCTGCTCATTGAACTTATTGGACATTATAAAACATGTGTATATAATCTAAAATTAGGGCATGATGGGTAATTTTTGCAAAACTCTCGCCATACTTCACCATGTTTGGTGCAGTTTAGCTGCTTGATATTTCTGATTGATTACACAACTTTAAGGACGTCGTCAGGAAAGTAAACAATGTAGGAGTCAAACTTTCACATACTCGTAATATTCAATGTTTTATCGTTTATACTTCATCTGGCATTGTCGTCACGGTGTGGGGGTGGAGGGTTGTTGAGGTTGAACTAGTTGAAGTTGTGTGTTGTTGTTCAGACTGTTCGCTTTCATTAATGCAAACTGAAGTGTTATTTTAGTACAAAAGATTGTTGTGACGTCACAATCAACGCTCTGCATTGTAGCACAAAAAGCATCGTAAAGTGTGTATTTGTCTTTGTGTGTGTGTGTGTGTGTGTGTGTGTGTGTGTGTGTGTGTGTGTGTGTGTGTGTGTGTGTGTGTGTGTGTGTGTGTGTGTGTGTGTGTGTGTGTGTGTGTGTGTGTGTGTGTGTGTGTGTGTGTGTGTGCGTGTTTGTGTGTGTGTGTGTGTGCGCGCGCGCGCATCCATATAACAGTATATTGGCGATTACCCTCGAAAGATGTCTTAACCGCAGTTTGTAATGTATTCTTTCATGTTTGGCAAACTTCCCTCTTCAATTTGGTATGACATTAATTTGCAGACTTAAACATTGCCATCGCAGAACATTCTAAGAACGTAACATGTAAAGTTTCGGGAACTGAAAAAATGCAACCCAAACGCACCCTTTAGGTAATGTTAATTGCCCAAAAAGGCGAATATAATCACAATGTTCTGGGAACCAAAATAATTAGCTGGGTAAACATCCGTGTAAATATCCCACTCATACATTACACTTAGTTGTAATAAATATTAATAAAAAAACAACTGAAGTTAGTGTAGTGATTTCGATATCAAATGTATTTACATTACACACCTACTTTTACATTTAAACCATTTTTCTTACCTTGTTTCTGGTAACTTTGTGCATTAATATTATTTAAGTGTTTGCTTGATATTGTATTTAATTCTGTTGGTTTTTGTACGATGGAATGTGTTACTTTTGTATGTGTCTGAGTGATTTTATTGTTGCACTTAAATGTTTTCTTGCACTACAAATGATTTTTGCACATTGTTGTTGCAGGTTTTTGTTACCAAAAATAATAAACTGAATCAGTATCAGCTTTTATTGGCCAGGTATGTGTAATACACAAGGAATTTAACTTCGGACTGTGCTCTTATTGGCAGAAATTGAGGGCCCCGAAATTAGAAATAGAGGGCCCCAAAATCAAATTTTGCTTAGGGCCCCCTGGAGGCATGGGCTGCTGCAAATACAGCGCACATGAGAGCAGTTGTGTGTGGGTGACGTGATCTGTGTGGCACAGAATAGCAGCGTTTTAAAAAAAAAAAAAAATTGTTATTAATGTACAAATGTTGAAAGTGCAGTTTCAATGTTGATGATGTGCATTTATTAGGGAAAAAAAGATTATGGCAAGCAAAAAATGTGTTGTTTTTTTCAACTATTTTCCCTAAAATACGCATTAAGTCTATAAATAATTGTATCCGATTACATGATTATTCGAACAAATTAATCGATAGATTACTAAAATAATCGATAGCTGCAGCCCTGTAAATAATTAATTAATTGTATGTTTAGGCTAAAAATGGCCACAACCTTTTATTTTTTTTTATTTTTTACAAATTATGACAACTGAACAAATAACGGCTGAGTGAACTATTATTGGTGCCAACTCTTGATGTACTCTTGTCTTTCTTCATGTAGTGCTGATAGTTGCAGCAGTGTTATTCTATTTAGCCTACTGTAGGGCGGAGGGGTCGGGGGTGTGTGTGTGTGTGTGTGTTTGTAAATGCAAGGGCATCTGTGGCCCACAGCTGTTTTTTTAATGGCTTGCTGTGTATTCTTAGAATAAAACGAAACAATAGATATATGTACTTTTGTTAACCCCCTTGATGGAAGTTAATGAGGCGAACTAAGTCGGAGAACAAACAAAACGTATGCACTTAAAAGGTACGCTTCTACATATTTTAATTAGCTAGTTTCAAGTGTTTATTTGCTAGCCAGCTTTTTTTTTTTTTTTTCATTATTTTTTATTCATTTTTCATTTTGGAAAAAAAGTCTTAAGTGAATTCCGACGAAGTTGAAATGTTAATACAGTACTAATAACTCTACTCAGTGGCCTAGTGGTTAGAGTGTCCGCCCTGAGATCGGTAGGTTGTGAGTTCCAACCCCGGCCGAGTCATACCAAAGACTATAAAAATGGGACCCATTCCCTCCCAGCTTGGCACTCAGTATCAAAGGTTGGAATTGGGGGTTAAATCACCAAAAATGATTCCCGGGCGCGACCACCGCTGCTGCCCACTGATCCCCTCACCTCCCAGGGGGTGAACAAGGGGATGGGTCAAATGCAGAGAACAAATTTCACCACACCTCGTGTGTGTGTGACAATCATTGGCACTTTAACTTAACGCTAATAATGATAAAACACTTTGTCGCCTAAAATAGAAAGCTGTTATTTAGGCCGTATTTTCCCTTGAACTATTTATTAGTTGTAGCATGTTAACCCTCCTCCCCCAGACTACACCCATAGCCTTACCTTTCATACATAAACGGATACATAACATACATTGTTTTTCAATGAAACAAACTATATGCTGTAGTGTTATCTCAATTATGTTATTTAAATATTGTACTATTGGAGTGAGTTACCCAGAACAGTGATAAATACAAAACACATTTGTAAAAAAAAACTATTTTACTATACAAAATCACATGTTTGGGGCATTTTGCCCGACCTTTTTAGCATATGTGATGAATGATTACTGTAACTTGACAAAATGTATTGGCAAATCCATGGCAATCGTCATTGTTTACTTTGAAGTGGGCCGATACGTAAGGACCTAAAGAGAAAGTAAACATATCCTATAAGATTTTCAAGAAGTGCTCAACAATGATGCTTCCAACTGAAAATATGTATTTTTACCACAGTCAGGTAAAGTAACATATCACAGTAGTCAACAATGACATGCAGTACAAATTAAAATCTGAGACAAATGAAAAGGTTTGAAAAAAAATATCTGGAGATAAATAAAAATGACAGCACGGAGTATAGGCCAGGGGTGTCGAACTCATTTTAGCTCAGTGAGGAAAATATATGGTAAAATCATGGCATGATAACCTAAAAATAAAGACAACGTCAGATTGTTTTCTTTTGTTTAAAAATAGCACAAGCACATACTGAAAATGTACAAATCATATGGGTTTTTTTTACACTTACATGTTGCGGTTAACAGTATTCTATCTTCATTTGTCGATATTTATACTTTCTGAATAAATCATGTGATAATGATAATCAGTCAAATAGGTGAAATTGAGTCTGGCAGAATTTTAAAATGTTCCTATTAGTGTTATTTTTGTATCTATCAGAATATGAAATGAATAATGATATCAAAATCAAATTACAGGATGTTATTATTATAATTTACTAATTTTCCTCAACTGATGTAACATAATGTGGTTTATTCTGTACATATGTAGCATCATCTACAATACAATAGAACTTGTGAATTCATTAATCATACATGAAGTTATTGTTAATTGTGTGAACATTTAAAATTTAGTGTGTAAGCCAAGGGTGTCAAACTCATTTTCATTGAGGGCCACATCGCAGTTGTGGTTGCCCTCAGAGGGCCGCATTTATCAGTGAGTAATATATACATGTATTTAAATGTAATACATTAACAATATATTTTTTTTACATAAGCTGCAAAAAAAATCTTTTAATTTTACTTGAAAAACTGGCAGCTCAGTCACCAGAATTTTACAGTAAAAGCAGTGTTGTTGTTGTTGTTTTTTTACTGCATATAACAACATTGAATAAATAGAATGGAATGGAGAAACAATATCACTGTTTTTAGCGGTTGAATTCATGCAACAGAGCTGCAAGTTTCGTTTTTAACCGTAAAATCTTGTTGTTTTAATGTTTTTTTGTTTGTTTTTTAATGTTTTAGTGTCTTACTGTATATGGGAAAAAAACAGTACCCCCGGGCACTTGAGTTTGACACCTGTGGTGTAAGCAATTGGAAAAAACTGCATCATCTGCTCTCTGTAATGCGTTCTGTAGTGCCAGTTTTTTATTTTTTTACGTAAAATCTTGTTGTTTTAGTGTTTTTTGTTTGTTTTTTTTAATGGGAAAAAACAGTACCAAAGTTGATTTTATGATAAAAACCTCGTAAAATGTATTGTCAATTATACGGTCTACAAATTGATTGATAATTTGTTTTGAAATCATAAGTCAAGCAGATATTTAAGTACAGTATTTATCTTTATTTTAACAATCTTTTTGGAATACATGATTATATAATATTTTGACTTTGATAATGTTGCGTTTTAAAAGATATGCAATTGCATACAGTACATGGTTTTTAACGTCAAAAGGGAAATACATGTATTTAGTAAGAAAAGATTAAGCATTTTATTAACGCATATTATTTCCAGGCTTTGGCGGGCCACGTAAAATAATGTGGCGGGCCAGATTTGGCCCCCGGGCCCTTGAGTTTGACACCTGTGGTGTAAGCAATTGGAAAAAACTGCATCATCTGCTCTCTGTAATGCATTCTGTAGTGCCAGTTTTTTATTTTTTTACGTAAAATCTTGTTTTAGTGTTTTTTGTTTGTTTTTTTAATGGGAAAAAAACAGTACTAAAGTTGATTTTATGATAAAAACCTCGTAAAATTTATTGTCAATTATACAGTCTACAATTTGATTGATAATTTGTTTTAAAATCATAAGTCAAGCAGATATTTAAGTACAGTATTTATCTTTATTTTAACAAACAATCTTTTTGGAATACATGATAATATAATATTTAGATTTTGATAATATTGCATTTTAAAAGATATGCAATTGCATGCAGTACATGGTTTTTAATGTCAAAAGGGAAATACATGTATTTAGTAAGAAAAGATTAAGCATTTTATTAACGCATATTATTTCCAGGCTTTTGTGGGCCACGTAAAATAACGTTGTGGGCCAGATTTTGCCCCCGGGCCCTTGAGTTTGACACATGTGGTGTAAGCAATTGGAAAAAACTGCATCATCTGCTCTCTGTAATGCGTTCTGTAGTGCCAGTTTTTTATTTTTTTAACGTAAAATCTTGTTTTAGTGTTTTTTTGTTGTTTTTTTAATTGGAAAAAAACAGTACCAAAGTTGATTTTATGGTAAAAAACTACTCAAGTTTATTGTCAATTATACAGTCTACAATATGATTGATAATTTGTTTTGAAATCATAAATCAAGCAGATATTTAAGTACAGTATTTATCTTTATTTAAAAAAAATATATTATTGGAATACATAATATTTTGATTTTGATAATATTGCATTTTAAAAGATATACAATTGCATGCAATACATGTTTTTTAATGTCAAAAGGGAAATACATATATTTAGTAAGAAAAGATTAAGCATTTTATTAACACATATTATTTCCAGCCACATAAAATAATGGGGCGGGCCAGATTTGGCCCCCGGGGCCTTGAGTTTGACACCTGTGGTGTAAGCAATTGGAAAAAACGGTATCAACTGCTACCCCGAAGGGAATAAGCGGTAGAAAATGGATGGATGGATGGTATCAACTGCTCTCTGTAATGCTTTGGGAGGAGCGTGGGAGGAGCGATCGCATTAAATGACACATCTTTAATTTGATTTTGGATTATTTTGAAGTCTATTTTTTTTCTATTATAACAGGTGGCGAAATGTAACCTGCAGAATATGGTCGACAAAAGACTGCACGTCGGCACGTGTAATTGCGGAGAAGCGATCGCAATGTTTTCATATATTTTACTCCCTCCACTCCCCAACAAATCTAAGGATGATACTGAATTTTATTTTTACTATGTATGTGTTTTCCCCAAATCAATAAAGAAGACCCGTGGATGATAAACTGATAGCTGTTTTGCGTAGCAAATAAAGCCTTGGAGTTAAACATTTATATTTATTCGCGACTGTTCATCTCCTTGACAGCTGCGGGTGAACGGCATTTAACGGTGTAAAAGTCGGGAGAACATTCTATGTTTCTTTGAGCGCGGTGTGTGTTTATAGAGGCACACTGGTGTGTGTGTGTGTGTGTGTGGTGAGGTGAAGGTAAGGGTGGACGCTGCACCGCTGATCAGACGCAGGGAAAGAAGACCGGCTTTTCTGTTTGCCTAATGACTTCCAGACACATACATTTGCATTCCATTGCCGTGTGTGTGTGTGTGTGTGTGAGAGTGTGTGTCTGCCCCCGCCCTTTACCTTTTCATTTAGAAACATA
Organism: Entelurus aequoreus; assembly: GCF_033978785.1. Taxonomy (NCBI): domain Eukaryota; kingdom Metazoa; phylum Chordata; class Actinopteri; order Syngnathiformes; family Syngnathidae; genus Entelurus; species Entelurus aequoreus. Next base: position 8,152,891 of record NC_084752.1, read on the forward strand.
CATTTTGAGACTCTGCCGAAACGTGTGTGTGAGTAAGAAAGTCCCGGCAGGAAGTAGGTGATGGATTAAAGGAATTAAACTGTCACCGTGAACGGAAACATGCTTAAAGAGACACGTCGTAAAGACAGGAGGGCAAAGATAGTGCTTCAGAGACGATGAACATGTGTAACTGATTAAGATTCCGAGGGGCCTATTGGGCATGAGAAGATGTCAAGAGAAATTACAAGTTTACACTTTTATACATTTAAAAAAAATCTGATTAATCACACTTTTAAATTTGGATTACTCACGATTAATCACAAACTATAACTGGTTTGCATAATTCAAATTACCATAAAAAAAGACTCCTATATTAGGACACAAATGCAATTTTATTGTCAGAATGTCATCCAGGAACATTTTTAAAAAGGTTTAACATTTTTTGCTAAAAACGTGGTAAGTTTTATCTAAAATCCAGTCAGGGTTTATTTTGTAGTGAAGATGAGCAGCGAGCACACGAGTCGGAGTTTCCTCACTCATCTTTATGACTCAGACTTCTTAGACTTAGACTTCCTTTTTATTGTCAGTCAAATTTGAACTTTACAGTGCAGATAAGAACGACATTTCGTTGCATTGGCTCGTTGTAGTGCAGGATTAAAGAGCAATAAGGTGCAGATATAAATAAATAGATTACTGTACAGATAAATATATTGCACTTTTGCTTATGCATCCAAGTTTATGGATGTATGTTATATTGTCTTTACATTCCAGCGAGTTAATCTGTTTTTTGGGGGGGAATTGAGGGGATTATTATGATGCGTTCAAGAGTCTTACGGCCTGAGGGAAGAAGCTGTTACAGAACCTGGAGGTTCTGCTACGGAGGCTGCGGAACCTCTCTCTAGAGTCCAGCAGTGGAAACAGTCCTTGGTGGGGGTGGGAGGGGTTTTGTTAACCGGATCATTAACCGTATAACAATGGTTACCTTTCAGGTAACCATCCGCAGTTAAGTTAAAAAAGCATGTACAGTCAAAATAAATTGCCTGACTAATGTGCATTTTTTGTGACTAACTACATGAGTTTTGACAGCCTTAGTTAAAACATTTGTTTACTTGAACTAGGCTTGTACGGTATACCGGTATTAGTATAGTACCGCGGTACTAATGAGTCATATTCGGTACTATACTGCCATGGGTGGATCTACACCTAACATCCACTGTAATGATACCACATACAGTAGCGTATCTAGTCGATACTACTATGATTACGTTGATATTTTTTGGCATCACAACATCTTCTTTCGTTTTTTTTAAATTTATATTATGTTTATAAACTCAGGAAATATGTCCCTGGACACATGAGGACTTTGAATATGACCAATGTATGATCTGTAACTACTTGGTATCGGATTGATACCCAAATTTGTGGTATCATCCAAAACTAATGTAAAGTATCAAACAAGAGAAGAATAAGTGATTATTACATTTTAACAGAAGTGTAGATAGAACATGTTAAAAGAGAAAGCAAGCAGATATTAACAGTAAATGAACAAGTAGATTAATGATTTTTTTTCTACCACTTGTCCTTAATTATTTTGACAAAATAATAGAATGGAAAATGACACAATATGTTACTGCATACGTCAGCAGACAAATTATGAGCCTTTGTTTGCTTACTAACTAATAAAAGACAAGTTGTTCATGTATGTTCACTATTTTATTTAAGGACAAACTTGCAATAAGAAACATATGTTTAATGTACCCTAAGATTTTTGTTAAAATAAAGCCAATAATGCAATTTTGGTACCCTTTATTTAGAAAATACCGAAAAGTACCGAACAGTATCGAAATAATTACCAAAATAATCAGAAGTCCCAAAGTGACAAATGTTTGGAGTAGTGCAATACACATATATTTGTGACAGTCATCTGACTATCCCAGGATAAGGCGAGCTCATTTTTTGCCATTAAAAGTTAGTTCTTACACTATTTTCTCAATCAATTCATATAAGACAAGCTGGCAAAATATCCAGCTTTCAGCCTTAAAAATTGCTGTGGCAATTGCAAATAATATCAGCAAAAATGCTAATATGGGTAGGGTTGCTAGGCTTAAATAACAGAATTGTGACGTATTAAGAAACAAATGAAAAAAAACGGGCTCTCGTAAGATTGGAACATTTGGAAGGAAGTTATGATTGTATCATTGTCCATCACAAAGGGGAGATATTGATGCCACAGCAGTCATGCAGTGCAAACATTTATGAAAATGGAAAAAGTTGGGGGAAAAATATATATTTTATTGTTTAATATGGTTTCTGTCTGAGGACAAACATGAAACAAACATTGTTTATGTTTTCCAATGCTGTAAAAATGTGCAGAATTAATATAACATTTTCAACATTTGCTTCAGCCTGCGACAAACGTTTCTTTCAAAAACCTGTGCGAGCACATATTCCTAAAAATGAACTACATCAAATTCAAACACCGCACGATATAGAGCCTCGGTTCGCCTGGTGCCAACCTTGAGACCTCCGATTTCGGGAGGTCGGGGGTGGGGCGGGGGCGTGGTTGGGGGTGGGGGGCGTGGTTAAGAGGGGAGGAGTATATTTACAGCTAGAATTCACCAAGTCAAGTATTTCATATAAAAATATAAGAAATTCAGAATTCAGTGAATTCTAGCTATATATATATATATATATATATATATATATATATATATATATATATATATATATATATATATATATATATATATATATATATATATATATATATATATATATATATATATATACAGTGGGGCAAAAAAGTATTTAGTCAGCCACCCATTGATTGTCAATGGGTGGCTGACTAAATACTTTTTTGCCCCACTGTATATATATATAGCTAGAATTCACTGAATACTAAATATACTATATACTTGAATTTCAGTGTTCATTTATTTACACATTTACACACACATAACACTCATCTACTAATTGTTGTACTTGAAAGTGCAATGCTTTGCAGCCAGAAGCACAGCCTTATATACTACATACATACTAAATACACAGTAATGAAAACACAGTTGTTCTACTAACTGTACTGGGCTTGCTGCTTACTTACTAAAAAAAAAAAAACACTTACCTTTCACTATTTGAGTAGCCTTTGTTCTGCCATTTGCGTACTGGCGAGCGATCTCTGAATCCGGGAACATATCCTTCACGGATTTGTTGAAGACATCCGCAAATGAGAACGGGATGTTGCTTCCAGCTATCAGCATAGCCATCTTTGTCTCGGCATAAGTTTCACCACCGGGTCTCCATTTAGCGAAGTGGCCCATAACACTGGGCTGTGTTGCGCTGCCGCCGCTTTGTGCTTCGCTGACCGTTCATGAGTGAGTATATCCGTTCGGCCACCGTGTTCAATGGAGAAGTCTGTCTGTTCTACAAAATTTACAGGCAGCATACCCCTTCCCCTTCGAACTGTCGTGGATAAACTGAAATTCTTGTTTCCATTCGTTTTGGAACTTACAAGCGCATTTCTTCATCTTACTCGTCGTCCTCGTTGCCATGGCTGTATCTTCCTCGTTCTTCTGCTTTGTCTCCTTGTTGTGTGCGCAGTTGTGCACTCTCTAAAAGCCGTAGATGTTATAACGTGATCGGGCAGGCATATATCGTGGGAAAGCGGACGTGAAAACAGGCTGTCCTCACTCAGGTCCGGCTGAAAATCGGGAGATTTTCGGGAGAATATTTGTCCCGGGAGGTTTTCGGGAGAGGCGCTGAATTTCGGGAGTCTCCCGGAAAATTCGGGAGGGTTGGCAAGTATGCTTAAGGTATTCATGTGTGATTTCCACAAGCGTCTGTACATGTAGAAGTAGGAGAAACACGGGCATGTCTGGATGACTCGCCGAGTTACAATATGAAGCTGGCTGTGGCGCGTTCTTTCTGACGTCACTTCCTGTGTGGGGCGCAGTCTTTATGACTTCACTTCCTCTCTCCGAACTCAGTTTGTAGACGACCGATGAGTCCATACAAAGCTAAGAGAAATACACGGCGCACTTACCCGTGTAAAAAATTATCCAAGGAGGGGAACCTTAAATGATAGTTTAGTGTGGCTTGAATGGGGCTTAGGCTAAATAATCATTTGTTTAAGGAGTTATCCGGCTTAATGTAGACAGGGCCTGAGTCAGCCCACTCTCTGCACGCTGGAGGCGGGAGCAGATGGGCGGCGGTCTCTTTGCCAGCAGCGGCCGGGGGCTTCAGCACACCTGCTCGCAGCGGTCTTTGTGCGCCATGGGATGCATGGTAGACGAGCAGGAGAACCCACGGATGCTTGTGGTGATGAATCGGGGGGGTTTGTATCGATTCGCACATTACTGCTAAGCGCACATCGCAGAAACACCAGCCGGCAGAGGAGGTAGGCAGTACCACCTCAATATGTATGGCCTTAATTATAAGACTTATAGAAGGCTTTTAATAGACATATTTGTTTTTTGTTCCAATATGACTCTTTCAACATTTTGGCCTAGGCAATATTATTTCGCAATGTCTTTCTCGTATCTGTCATTTTAACCGCGGCTCATTTGGTCAAATTCCAGAGGAGGAAGTTTGTTGAAGCACAACCCCTGTTTTTGATGGAAATCAATATGGCCAACTTCCTGTTTTAGTTAAATATGGGTTTTTTTTTACTTTTACTTGCGTTCTGTCATAATAGACATCTCCATCGATTTTCCTGACAATATGTGAAACTGGTGACAGGGGCTATTTTTTTAATTTATTTCCTAGTGCAGGGGTGTCAAAGTCAAGGCCCGCGGGCCAGATCCGGCCCGCAAATGAATGATCTATGGCCCCCGGGATGATATTTGATTAGTATTAGAACCGGCCCGCAGGCCACAGCTGCCTGCTGCTGTTTTGCACGCACCAATACTCCGTCAGTGTTGGCGCTAGGAATTTTCAAAAAGTCATAAAAATGGGGTCCCACAGTACATTTTTGGGGTCCCACTTTTTTGTAAATGTTTTAAAAACAAATAATAAATGTATGCATTATCCTGTTATATCTATTTTTTTTAGTGTATTATTCTTCGGTCAATCGTCAACAAAATAAACAAACAGTTGTACATTCATAGATTGAAAATGAAAATGTTGCAGACCGAAAGGGTTTAGGCTGAAGTTGAACACTTATTGCGCCTAACCCTATAAACAATGTCAAGTACAAGATGAACTTCCGAAAATTCTGAAATGTCCTTTGTACAACATATTATAAATACACATTATACACAACATAAACACAGTTCAATTATATACACAGTAAAGGCATGTGAAACATCCTTGTACACATGTTAAACCTTTGTACCAATTTATATACTATATACAAACAATTATACTTCCATTATTATTTATATCCCACATTTAGTATTTTAATTAACATTGATCATAGTATTAACTACTGTGTTGATTCAAGAGTGATATATTTTTTCAAATATCTCACATTCTATATTGTGTTTTGGAAAAAGGTTGTCATAAACGTTACTTAATTAATTTAAAAAAAAAATACAAAAAAAAACACATTTTTATGCATATGTCAATTTATTCAGTTATAAACATTCATTCACTTTCTTCTTTCCTTCATGGATCTAAACTTTACCGCTGCCGGTATTTTTTTCTATACTTTTATTGTAATAGTTTCAGAATATATTTCTTCTATTTTTTGGCCAAAGTAAGACAAAGAAAACAATCTGAAGTTGTCTTTATTTTTTAGTTTGAATGCCATGATTTTAATAGTCCGGCCCGTGTGTGCACAGTTTTTCCTCCATGCGGCCCCTAAACTAGAATGAGTTTGACACCCCTGTCCTAGGGGATGCTACAAAGTCAATTTTGTGAAACTATAAAAAAATGTTGCCGGACTGGACACGCTTGCAAACATTGGTGAGTTTTCCTGCATGTTAAGTGTTTCAAAAATGCGATCGAAATGGGAGAATACTATTAAAAGAAGCAATTCCAATGGGGACCTCTGCGGGTTCTGCTGTGAGGGCCCTTAAAAACCCATCATCAATGTCTTCCACTTGGTTTGTGTAATATCTACAATTATTTGACGTGCAATTCGTAAGATACGATTCAAGATCAAATGTTTTAATGTGAAATGCAAACAGTGTTTTGCTGATAAAGATGCTGTGTGAAGTATGAGTGAAAGGGGAATTTAAAAAAAAAAAAAAAGAGAGTATTTGTTTGAACAGCCAAAAAAGTCTACTGACAGTGACCGCCAGAACTAGTCACCAGGTCAGCGAAAAAAAACCCTGCTTTCACAGGATAAATAATCATACATGTCTGTCAGGGAGATTTATATTTTGCCTTTTTTTTCCCCCCTCTCCTCTGGAATGTTTTAGTGGATTAGGAGATTCGGACCAACCGCTGGGGGAGACAATAGAATCAGTCAAGCATAGAAAGCAGCTGCATTCCACTGCCAGATACAATTGCAAACAATTATTCAATATAAAAAAAAGTAGTTGATTCATTTGGAAATAAAACAGCACATAAATGTCAGTTTTAATTGTTGATTGTGTTGTTGTGTGATCACTCACACCACTAAAATCCACACCCGGAATTAATTCAGATACTGTCCCGCTTGACAGATGAATCAATAAGAAGGGAAAATGCTTATTAAATGATCAGAACGAAAATTATGGCTTAATGTTTTTTAGTTGCAGCTGTACATATATATATATATATATATATATATATATATATATATATATATATATATATATATATATATATATATATATATATATATATATACATACATACAATCGTGATCAAAAGTTTACATACACTTGTAAAGAACATAATGCCATGGCTGTCTTGAGTTTTTGATGATTGGAGCACATACTTGTTGGTCACAAAAAACATTCATGAAGTTTGGTTCTTTTATGAATTTATTATGGGTCTACTGAAAATGTGAGCAAATCTGCTGGGTCAAAAGTATACATACAGCAATGTTAATATTTGGTTACATGTCCCTTGGCAAGTTTCACTGCAATAAGGCGCTTTTGGTAGCCATCCACAAGCTTCTGGTTGAATTTTTGACCACTCCTCTTGACAAAATTGGTGCAGTTCAGCTATATTTGTTGGTTTTCTGACATGGACTTGTTTCTTCAGCATTGTCCACATGTCAGGACTTTGGGAAGGCCATTCTAAAACCTTGATTCTAGCCTGATTTAGCCATTCCTTTACCACTTTTGACGTGTGTTTGGGGTCATTATCCTGTTGGAACACCCAACTGCGCCCAAGACCCAACCTCCGGGCTGATGATTTTAGCTTGTCCTGAAGAATTTGGAAGTAATCCTCCTTTTTTCATTGTCCCATTTACTCTCTGTAAAGCACCAGTTCCATTGGCAGCAAAACAGGCCAAGAGCATAATACTACCACCACCATGCTTGACGGTAGGCATGGTGTTCCTGGGATTAAAGGCCTCACCTTTTCTCCTCCAAACATATTGCTGTTTATTGTGGTCAACAGCTCAATTTTTGTTTCATCTGACATCACATGGACAAAGATAAGACCTTCTGAAGGAAAGTTATGTCACTTCATGAATGTTTTTTGTGACCAACAAGAATGTGCTCCAATCACTCTATCACAAAAAGAGTTTTATAAATTATTGGAAACTCAAGACAGCCAATACATTGTTCTTTAGAAGTGTATGTAAACTGTTGACCACGACTGTGTGTATATATATATATATATATATATATATATATATATATATATATATATATATATATATCACTGATGGTATCCATGGGTCCTTTACCGCACCACATTACGTGCTATTCGACAGTGAAGTTTATCTGCAATATACAGGGATGTGTGCACTGCACCTAATTATAGATATTTCCTTTGACCTCTCATATTTGCATCTTGCTGATGCTTTGTGGAAGTGCAAAAAAAGGAGATGTTTACTGTCACCATGTTGTGTGTTGGGTGCTGGTGTGCATATTTGTTAGGTGTGCAGTATAATGTCCCGTTAAGGCATGCTAGCGTTCTGTTTATGCCAGCAGGTTCATTCCCTTAATAATCCCAGTTCAGGGGTCGGCAACCCAAAATGTTGAAAGAGCCATATTGGACCAAAATTACTAAAAAAAAAAAATCTGTCTGGAGCCTCCAACAAATAAAAGCCTTGTATAAGTGGAATAATGAAAGCAACATGACGCACGTTTCTATATTAGCCTACAATCAAAATGACTGTTTGTCACAGGCTGACGCAAATCTTCGTTGACAGAAATGTTGACAGTAATCTACACATTAAAACATTAGTAAAACAGAGGCTTCTCAGAGGGTGAGATAACTCTTGGCTCAGAATGGCCAAAGGTATAGATATGTGTGTCCAAGATAAAGGAAACTGCAGGCTGTCTTCTTCTAATGGATGTATTACAATCTTTGCAAGTTGGGTAACGTTTGCTGTGGTCTGGAACAACATGGCACACAAACAACTATCACAAATGCAGCCGATGTTACATACAGATAATGTGTCATGAGACATGCGAATATAAATTAAATACACAAAGGACATAAGTAAAATAAATTAAATGAGCTCAAATATACCTACAAATTAGGCATATTGATGCAATATGTACATACAGCTAGTCTAGATAGCATGTTAGCATTGATTAGCTTGCAATCATGCACTGACCTAATATGCCTGATTAGCACTCCACACAAGTCAATAACTTCAACAAAGCTCACCTTTGTGCATTAATGCACAGCATACAAAGTTTGGTGGACAAAGTGAGACAAAGGAGGAGTGGCATAAAACACGTCTTTCTGTGGCAGTGTCGTAGAAAGTTGTACTTGTAATCAAACTACGGCGAGTTCAAAGACCGCTGAAATTAGGACAAAACGGCGCTCGCCAAATACTCTCATCAGCGAAGCATGTTTAAAACAAACAGTGGGATTTCTAACAATTAGGAAGATTTGTGTCATGTTTGTCATATTAAAACAAAAATGTGTATGCATTTTTTTGAAAAAACTCCAGGGAGCCACTAAGTTGTAGTTAGAGCCGCTGGTTGCTGACCCCCGTCCGAGTTTGTCTGTGCTGTCGATCGGTTTAATCACTGAATGCTGTACTTAGTGTCTACTTCAATCCCGTGATTGTGTTTGTTAGCAAAGTTGATGGTTGTTTTACGGACGATTCTTCCTTTCTGCAGACCTCACATTAATAGCAACAAGCAGCCATCTTTTCTTACGTGAACACATAAATCAACACCTTTTACACTTCATTTTAATATGCACTGGATCCACGCATATTTGCTATTTGTCATTCACGTGAATGGGAATTTCACAGATTTGTGTAACGTGAAACAGATTTCCCCATTAAAAAAAACCAATATACACATGAATAATTGCTTCTAGCCTCGACATAAGTCCTCAAGGTCCCCTCTTTTCCCCAAAAAAGTCTGGTTTCGTTACAGTTAAAAACTTGCTAAGGTAGAAATCCCCCTTCGCCGATAAAATCCTGAAGCGGCAGCTTTGTCTGCGCAGCCTCGCCATGCTGCACGGATTCTGTGAATAATGGCTCCTCTTTTTGAACTTTTCCAAACGCCCACGGCTCGCCTTATATTATTCTTCCATGCTGGGTTTCAGCATAGTCACTTTTGGACGTCTATTCGCCATATCAATGCCAAGCTATCGCCGGCTAGCTGCTTCTCATTCATCCACACTAGCAGCAGCTTTTCCACCTGGTCTTGCACGTTTTTTCCGTCCTTACGAAGATTTGTAACCCCTTTGGCAAAGTCGGCAACAATATAAACGTCCTTTTTTTGATGATGGTTGCAATTGTGGACTTGTTTCATCCATATCGGTGAGCCAATCCATGTGCCATTGGCGCCACAGCAAATACAATAATGTATGTAGACAGGATGTGGCGTCGGAGGCCCGCCTCTTTAAAATGGTGTGTCACACATGCAACGTCATACACCCTTGCCCAGCAGAGAGGTAGCGGCATGGGTAACGTTAGCTGTGGTGCTAGCGGAGCCGTGCAAGTGGTAATGCGAGAGAAAGAAGGTGCGAATCTGGTAACAAATGAAGGAATAATTAATTCCCAAGAAAAACAGCACGGGGTCCATCGTCTGGCGGTGGTTTGGCTTCAAGCGGGAAGATGTTGAACAGACAACCGTAATATGTCAAGTACGCGGCAAAAGCGTTGCTACAAAAAGTAGCAGCACTACTAATGTGTAGCATCATTTGAAAAGTCACCCGCTAGAGAATGAGGAGTGCTTGAAACTCTGCATGTCAACATCTCGGCCGGTGCCTCCCAACAAAATGCCGAAGCAACCATTTCCAGATCAACACAGTGTGAAAAAAATAGTCAACAACAGAAGAAGATAACGTTCGCAGTAACCTACCACACAGCGAAGGACATACACTATTTGATTTCCTATTATGCAGCTCATTTTTATTTGACAGTTATTGAAATATCTTGTGTGACATCATGCACAAAAGTGCACTTTATTTGTTTTAAATTATTGTAGTGGCGTTCTGTACAAAAAGTGCACTTTAATTTAGTGTTGTTTTGATATGTCATCTTAGTGACATCATGCACAAAAGTGCACTAATAGCTTGTTTTAAAATGTCTCTGACAATCTTGCACTTTCTGTTTTGGAAATGACATGAATGTTTGTGCCACTGCTTAATAACTGTTTAAGAAATACACTTTTGGTACATTTACTTAGTTGTGATTTCCCTCTCTGCATGAAAGTTTAAAATGAGCATATATTAATGCAGTATGAACAAGAATGTTTTAATGTAGACACATAGAATCATCACACTGTTGTGATTATATGCGTCAAGTGTTCATTCAAGCCTAAGGCAACATATCGAGATATATATCGTGTATCGTGACATGGCCTGAAAATATCGAGATATTAATAAAAGGCCATATCGCCCAGCCCTAGTTTTCATCATTATTTTAATATACTTAGACTTAGACACACTTCATTGATCCATAAGGGAAATTGTTCCACACAGTAGCTTAGTTTCAAAGGATGGAAAGGGTAAGGGTGGAAATGATAATGCAGGTATTAAGTAGACTAAAAATGTACCATAGTATGAAATATAACATATATGCAATATTTACATATTATATATACAGTATATTATATATACTGTATATACTGGTGTTGTGACACATTATGTAATATGTGAATGAAATAGGATAATAAAAAAGTTAAAACATATATACTGTATTTAAAGACACAACTTTGTGTTTTTAATTCATTGTTTGCGTCCACGTTTCAGCTTGTTCTCATTACTCAATGCCTTTTTGATCTATTTTTCCATTTTTGTTGTTTTTTTAATTGTTTATCTTATGTCTAAAATGTGCCACTGGTTTATAAAAAAAGAGCTGGCAAATCACACTTTGATCACCACTGGTTTACTTATTTACTTATTCTTGCCTTTCTTAGCATTGATAAAGGTTGGGTTGCAACTAGTTTGTGGAGGTTTTCTGCACACCTGTGGTAATGCATACTCCCTGGGCTTGTGGTAGCGGATCTTCGCCGGAATACTACTGTGACTACTTGTATTTTTTTTATTTTTTTTTCTCGATTAATATCACTTTTTATTTAAGTTAAGGCAGTTTTTCCGGTGCAGGATACTACTGCGGTAACTTTCATTTCATTTCATTTTTATTTATCTCCTTCATTGATGTGCATCTTTGATAGACAATTATAACACAATTATTCCGTTACACACCAATGCCTGAGAAGGAGCAGGATGAAGAAAAATCTTATATTTTCCTGCCCCCTTCAACATAATACAGAGTCTTACTTAATGATACATGAACCAACAATTACATCCAAATATAACGAAAACAAAACAAAACAAAAAAAAACACAAGTGCAAAACTTCATGAAGTACAAACCGAACAAAAAAACAAAAGAAGTAATATACACCTCACGGGATGATACAAAACAAATACAAAACCAGGCAAAAAATAAGTAAAATAATAAATATAAAGTAAAATGTAAACACTTATGGCTGTCCATATGATTTTATTGTTCTGTGTTTATATATATATTTTTAATTGGAATATATTTTTATATAATATATAATATTATAATATATTTAATTATTAATTATATTAATTATAATTAATATATTAATTATAATATATATATAATATTTTTATATTTGATTTCTGATTAAATGCATACAGAAGACACACTCTTCTCTTTCACTTTTAATACGTACAGCAACCTAACGGTGCATAGGAAGTTGTAACGAATAAATAAATATATGCAAAACGCCGGCTCATTTCTTTAAGGCAGCAGGTTTTTAACGTCTGTGCTAATTGCTTACATGGCAATAATCGATGTAGTTTGCAGAAGAAAAATTGATACTGATGATACTGGGGAAAAAACGGGTATCAGTGCATTTTTTGCATGTTGGTATTGACTTGGTACTGAAGTATTAATATTTTTGACAACCCTATTATGGAATGAATGTGAATAAATAAGCTAACGTTACATGGTAGCTAATGCAATTTAACTAGTGGTGGTTTCTGGCTGCATTGCTGAAGGGGCACCGCCCCCAATTGTGCAGAGAAGTGTTTTTGTGTCTCGTTAAGGGGGTAGGGGCTCTGTCTAACAAAGGGGGAACTGGGAGGATTGGGGCGTTGAAGTGGAGTCTAGCACAGGGGGCCATTGATGCAAAAATCTTTACTTTATATAACAAAATCATGTCGGTGTAAGACGGCAGCGCCCTGTGCAACTACAGAAGCATGAGCTTCGACAGTCAGGACCCGATTGCAGTTTTTGTTGCAATCCGGCCTTAAATCTCTCAGTTAGTTGAGCAGAAGTTAATATATGATCGGGAATTAGCGGTGTGGATAATGTCAGCGGACAATGGCAATTGAAGAGGTTTATTGGAGCTGAACATAACCTAGAAGCTTTTATTGCAAATGTTACTGATCTGAAATCAGCTGAAAAAGTCAACATCAAGCTAGCAGGAGGGAGTGGAGAGGGAAGAGCGAGACAGCATAGCGTACAGTGGCGCCTCGACATAGCAGTATAATCCAGGCTTTATTAGAGTGTCAAAAGTAGACGTTTTCATGGGCGTCTCGATTACTCTTGTTTTTTTCACTATTTGTGGGTGGTCTCGGAACGAAACCCCAGTGGATAGCAATATTCTACTATATATATATATATATATATATATATATATATATATATATATATATATATATATATATATATATATATATATATATATATATGTATGTATGTATGTATGTATGTATGTATGTATGTATGTATGTATGTATGTATGTATGTATGTATGTATGTATGTATGTATGTATGTATGTATGTATGTATGTATGTATGTATATATATATATATATATGTATATATATATATATACACAGTGTATACATATCTATATGTATATATATACGTAAGTATAAAAGTAAAAGGTTTTGAAGACACCCACTGGTCCATACATAAATGGGCAATTTATTGAAGTACCCCCGTTGCTGTTTTAGACCCCATACGTTTCGGGTGAAAATGTTTGCATCCTCTGCAGGCTTTTGGAGCCGACGCTGGATGCATTTGCAGATAAAGGGGACAGGTTGTGTGAAAGACCGGCAGGCAGACAATGTGACCAGTCAACCGTCACGTGACCTGCTGGATCCCACCACCACTGCATGTGCAACCACGCTTCCGCAGAGTTCCGCGGGTGGTGTGTGGGCATCGGCGTGTGTGATCATGCGTTAGAGGCAGGAGCAGACTCTCATCAACATGCGTCATCGTCAGAATCTGGTTCTTAAAAATTCGGATTCCGATACATTTACCAGTGTTTTGTTTCTTGTACGGATTTACAGCCTGAAATTGTTGCTTCATACAGGAGTGTGTGTGTGTTAAGATATTTGACTTTTCCATCGATTTGTCATTCCTGTATCTTTTTATGTTATCTGTTATTCTGCAGGCTGTCTCGAACCATCCCCCCCAAACGTGTAAATACGTTTTACACACAAATGTATCTCACACAGGTCTTGTTGCTAGGAGATGTTGGAGTGTGTCTGTAGGAAGACAGAAATATACAGTGCAGCGTGTGTGTGTGTGTGTGTGTGTGTGTGTGTGTGTGTGTGTGTGTGTGTGTGTGTGTGTGTGTGTGTGTGTGTGTGTGTGTGTGTGTGTGTGTGTGTGTGTGTGTGTGTGTGTGTGTGTGTGTGTGTGTGTGTGTGTGTGTGTGTGTGTTCTTGTATTCCTACCCTTCTGGAGACATCAACAAGGAAAAGTACCTTCCACATGAGGACCGGTAAACAAGTTAGGAAAACCATTGCATCTTATGGAGAATGTCTCATTTGCACCCCTGGTGGTGAAATCTATCAAAATTAGGGTGGTCCCAAAAATGAGGGATTTTTTTTTCAAATTTACTTTGTGTCGGTTTTAAAAGTGCTCCCCCTCTGGTCAACATGTCAAATAACAAGTGCGTGTGTAAAAGAAATTGAAGTGCTCCTCCTGTGGCCAACATATGTAATAACAAGTGCGTGTAAGAAATTGAAATGCGCCCCCTTTGGCCAAAATTAATTAAAAAAAAAAAAAAGAATAAATATGTATATAGAGACATACTGTCATAACTTGAAGTTAATAATGAAGATTAAAAACCAATTACACACAAAAAATTTCATTCACTAAAAGCTTACCTTTTTTTTATATTATCATAGTTTTAAATATTATTAATGCTGTAAGTACAAATCTTTATATATCTAGAAAGGGCGGTCCTAAAGGAGGTCTCAATAAGGTAAGAAATACAAGAATGTCTGTGTGTGTGTGTTCTTGTATTTTTACCCTTCTTGAGACATCAACAAGGAAAAGTAGCTTCCATATGAGGACCGGTGAACAAGTTAGGACATAAATCCTGGTCCCAATACGGAAAACCATTGCATCTAATAGAGAATGTCTCATTTGCACCCCTGGTGGTGAAATCTATCAAAATTAGGGTGGTCCCAAAAAGGAGGGATTTTTTCAAATGGACTGTGTGTCGGTTTTAAAAGTGCTCCCCCTCTGGTCAACATATGAAATGACAAGTGTGTGTAAGGAATTGAAATGCGCCCCCTTTGGCCAAAATTAATAAAAAAAAATAAAAAAAAGTACTGTAATCCATCCATCCATTTTCTACCGCTTATTCCCTTCGGGGTGGCGGGGGGCGCTGGAGCCTATCTCAGCTACAATCGAGCGGAAGGCGGGGTACACCCTGGACAAGTCGCCACCTATAATAACTTGAAGTAAATAATGAAGATTAAAAACCAAATACACACAGAAAATAAAATTCACTAAAAGCTTACCTTTTTTATATTTGCATAGTTTTAAATATTATTAATGTTGTAAGTACTTTATAATGTTGTATCTTTATACATCTAGAAAAGGTGGTCCTAAAGAGGCATGCATTTTTCGGAGGTCTCAAGAAGGTGAGAAATACAAGAGTGTGTGCCTGTTCTTGTATTTCTTGTATCTCAACAAGGAAAAGTACCTTCCATATGAGGACAGGTGAACAAGTTAGGACATAAATCGGGACGGCGTGGCGAAGTTGGTAGAGTGGCCGTGCCAGCAATCGGAGTGTTGCTGGTTACTGGGGTTCAATCCCCACCTTCTACCATCCTAGTCACGTCCGTTGTGTCCTTGGGCAAGACACTTCACCCTTGCTCCTGATGGGTGCTGGTTAGCGCCTTGCATGGCAGCTCCCGCCATCAGTGTGTGAATGGGTGAATGTGGAAATACTGTCAAAGCGCTTTGAGTACCTTGAAAGTAGAAAAGCGCTATACAAGTATAACCCATTTATCATTTATTTATAAATCATGGTCCCAATACTGAAAACCATTGCATCTAATAGAGAATGTCTCATTTGCACCCCTGGTGGTGAAATCCATCAAAATTAGGGTGGTCCCAAAAAGGAGGGATTTTTTAAAATGGACTATGTGTCGGTTTTAAAAGTGCTCCCCCTCTGGCCAACATATGTAATAGCAAGTGTGTATGTAAAAATTTGAAGTGCTCCCCTTTGGCCAACATATGTAATAACAAGTGTGTGTAAGAAATTTAAATGCGCCCTCTTTGGCAAAAATGTATTAAAAAAAAGAATAAGTAAATATGTATTTGCAGACATACTGTAATAACTTGAAGTAAATAATGAAGATTAAAAAACAATTATAAACAAACAATTAAAACAACTTACCATTTTTATATTTGCAAAGTATGTATATATTATTAATGTTGTAAATACAAATCTGTATATATCTAGAAAGGGTGGTCCTAAAGAGGCAGGCATTTTTCGGAGGTCTCAAGAAGGTAAAGAAATACAATAATGTGTGTGTGTGTGTGTGTGTGCGTGTGTGTGTGTGTGTGTGTGTGTGTGTGTGTGTGTGTGTGTGTGTGTGTGTGTGTGTGTGTGTGTGTGTGTGTGTGTGTGTGTGTGTGTGTGTGTGTGTGTGTGTGTGTGTGTGTGTGTGTGTGTGTGTGTGTGTGTCTTTCAGACCTAGGAAGAGAAGGTTCAGGAAATAAAAAGTGAGTTACATAGTAGCTCGCTCCAATCCAACATAAACTAAATGATCTCTTTGTTTTAGTTTAGGTTTTCCCGCTTTATTGTTCGGATTATCTACAGCGCTTTAGTTGTTAAACATTCTTTTTAGCTATTCATGCACACAAAGATTTACACCAGTTCACCAACACACTCTTGGCTTTTTTATTGGTCATGGTCATGGTTTATTGGTTTTGAACGTGCTTAACAACTTACATTCAAGTACATCGCATTACACTTGTGCTAGTCAACATGTCTGAAAAGGAGGAGATAGAAAAATTGTTTATTTAATCCTTCTCCATGTCTAATTAATAACTGAAATTGTATTTACTTTCTGTGTGCTTTTTATGTGTGACTTTAAGTTGCTAGATTGCAGTATGTAGTTCATATGTAGAAATGAATGAGCAGAAGGAAAGAAATGTAATACAAATAATTGATTAAATAATGACATAGTAGTAAAAAAAATACTGTCAAATCTTAGCTCGTTCGGTGATAATGGAAAAGAAAAAATCATCTTGAACAGGTTTTAGAAACTAAAGTGGTAGGAAAAAACATAACGATATTTGATTAAATAAATAGGAGTCAACAAAAACCTAATAGAATATAACTTGTGCAGTAATGTGAAACGGAAAATAATCCTAAAAACAAAAGGTAGGAAATAAAAATGGGCAAGTGAATAATATGAGTATTGAACACGAGATTACATAAATATATTTTTAATAGAAAAAGCATTTGATATAATCAATTAAGGATGAAATAGTAAAGAACTGACATGACATTGTATGGTTGATAAATAAATGCAGAATGTAAATTAAACAATATTTTATGAATGAATGAAATATATGGTTTTGCTAAATGTTGATCATTTACTGTCAAAGCTAACGTTTTTGTAGACATTGCAGAATACTTGAATATATCTGTATACAGCTGCTAAGTTTCCATTTGCAGATCTTCTTGTTCAGCAAAGTTATTGTCGTCCATTGTAAATAAATGTGTTTTATTATTCTTTTTAATTGTATATATTGTTATTAATCACACACAAGAACACTTACTGTATAGTTCATCCTTATATTGCATTGCAGTAACCTCTATGTACCATGTACAATATGTCATAACCCTCATGTATTAAGAGCATACTAGAAAACCTCGTCAGAAAAAACATATTTTTCATCACTGATTCAAATTGTAGACCATTGTCATGAATGAAAACATTGGCAATACCTTGGAATTAATCATTTCCTGCAAAGTGCAAAATGTATTTTGTAGAAACGAGAGTAAACAAGAGTCAGCTTGTGAGTAACACCCGTATCAGGCCTTCAGTATTGTGACTGTGAAGTATAAACCGCACACAGACTGAATGGTGTCCCAGTAGATTTCTGCGTAAATTGGACAAGCGGAACAGTGGGCCAGCTCATTAGAAACTCCAATGGTGTCATCACATCTCTATTATGGAATAGCGGAACACATTTTGAAGTGACACGCTGAGCCAGCAGCAAGCAGGCAGTGTTAAAGTCTGTGTAAATAAGCAAAGCAGCATGGTGGGAAATGTCACTTTTAGAAGTCTTGTGTCAAACACACACACACACACACACACAAAAAGGACAATAGCATATACACTCAAAATTTCAAGCAAAACCAAAATGAAATAGATGTAATTATTAAATTAGTAAGAGCTTGCTACCTAGTTATGTTTTAAACATAATATAAAAATGAAAGTAATTAACATTTTGTTTTTGTTTTATGTTAATGTCTTAGATACATAATATTTGTTACTATTTACATACTATTTTATAGTTTTATATATATTATAGATTTTTACTGTTGCTATGTCACTATTTTTTCTCACAGAAATGCTAAACATATAATTGTAGAGTGGTACTTTAGCTTACAAGGTTATTTGGTTCGTAAGCCAAAATACTCATAATGAATGTTCCCGATTGAAATTAAATTAAATTAAATTATTTCGTTCTGGCCGCCTTAAAAACACCACCATTTTAACATGTGACATGATTTTTATTAAGAAAAACAATGTGTGTAATGTAATGTAATGCAATAATAATAATGTCCAGCATTTACCTTGACGAGCGAACATCTATTGTATCTCCTTCAAGCTACTTTTCATCAAAGACCATCAGCAGCTTCATATTTTTATTGCTCAATGTCCGTCGTTTAGAAATCATTTCAACCCCCTCAGCTGGATGCGGAAATTCTGCGGTTCCGCTCCATTGCGGTGACATTTTGACAATTGGTATGTAATATACATTCTACAGCAAACAGGCACAAGATCCAACTGAGAAGGAGAAGTGGAGCGAACCTTCTTGATTTGTAATTTTTTTTCCTGATGTTAAGCTTTTAACATGGTTAAGTAAGCTTTTACTAAACACCTGAACGTTTTATTCTGAAAATCAACCAGATTAATTTTTTTGTGCCGTGTGTCCTGTTCCACTTTGTGTGAGGAAGGGTTTGGACTGCCAAAGAAATTCCGGAGCGAGATACAGCGCATTTTTTGTCATTCTTGGCATATTTTCTTGGCAAAAATTCTAATTCATGTTCCGCATTTGTCACAATTTAAAACATTCAATCCAATCTAAGTCTATGAGCATAATTTGATGACACCTTCTGAGGTAGTGGCTCCAGCCGCTAGCCTAGATCTGACCAATCTAAGTCTATGAGCATGAACTGATGCAGCCTACTGAGGTAGTGGCACCAGCCGCTAGCCTAAATCTGACCAATCTCAGTCTAAGACTAGATCCGACCAATCTAAATCTAAGAGTAGATCTGACCAATCTAAGTCTAAGACTAGATCTGACCAATCTAAGTCTATGAGCATGAACTGATGCAGCCTACTGAGGTAGTGGCACCAGCCGCTAGCCTAGATGTGACCAATCTCAGTCTAAGACTAGATCTGACCAATCTAAGTCTATGAGCACGAACTGATGCAGCCTACTGAGGTAGTGGCACCAGCCGCTAGCCTAGATCTGATCAATCTCAGTCTAAGACTAGATCCGACCAATCTAAGTCTAAGAGTAGATCTGACCAATCTAAGTCTAAGAGCATGGACTGATGTAGCCTACTGAGGTAGTGGCACCAGCCGCTAGACTTGATCTGACCAATCTAAGTCTAAGACTAGATCTGACCAGTCTAAGACTAGATCTGACCAATCTAAGTCTAAGACTAGATCTGACCAATCTAAGTCTATGAGCATGAACTGATGACACCTACTGAGGTAGTGGCACCAGCCGCTAGCCTAAATCTGACCAATCTCAGTCTAAGACTAGATCCGACCAATCTAAATCTAAGAGTAGATCTGACCAATCTAAGTCTAAGACTAGATCTGACCAATCTAAGTCTATGAGCATGAACTGATGCAGCCTACTGAGGTAGTGGCACCAGCCGCTAGCCTAGATCTGATCAATCTCAGTCTAAGACTAGATCTGACCAATCTAAGTCTAAGACCATGCCTGATGTAGCCTACTGAGGTAGTGGCACCAGCCGCTAGACTTGATCTGACCAATCTAAGTCTATGAGCATGAACTGATGCAGCCTACTGAGGTAGTGGCACCAGCCGCTAGCCTAGATCTGATCAATCTCAGTCTGAGACTAGATCTGACCAATCTAAGTCTAAAACTAGATTTGACCAATCTAAGTCTATGAGCATGAACTGATGAAGCCTACTCGGATGAAATGCGAAACGTCCTCTAAGACAAACCTATTCTACATTTTGTACTCCACAATTTACCCCTAGTTGTAAACATTCCTACAACTTTCACATCTCCCAACCCATTTAAACTATTTCAAACACCAAAATTCCCGCACATTCTGTAATTTTCGTGGCAACATTGAAAGATAAATTAACAAGTTCCAAATGTATCACATTTCTCAACCAATTTAAAGCAACATGTAAACATTAAAGACATTAAGAGTAACATTATATCATATTTCGAAAAATGTCTACATTTCCCCAAATTCCATCTTTCCCATACCACAAATTCCCTTTGATTCAAAACTAGAGATGTCCGATAATATTGGTATTATCGGCCGATAAATGCTTAAAAATGTAATATCGGAAATTATCGGTATCGTTTTTTTTATTATCGATATCAGGGTTTTTAATTTTTTTTACATTTTTTTTTAAATTAAATCAACATAAAAAACACAAGATACACTTACAATTAGTACACTAACCCAAAAAACCTCCCTCCCCCATTTACACTCATTCACACTCATTCACACAAAAGGGTTGTTTCTTTCTGTTATTAATATTCTGGTTCCTACATTATATATCAATATATATCAATACAGTCTGCAAGGGATACAGTCCGTAAGCACACATGATTGTGCGTGCGTCCACTAATAGTACTAACCTTTAACGGTTAATTTTACTAATTTTCATTAATTACTAGTTTCTATGTAACTGTTTTTATATTGTTTTACTTTCTTTTTAATTCAAGAAAATGTTTTTAAATTATTCATCTTATTTTATTTTATTAATTTTTAAAAAAAGGACCTTATCTTCACCATACCTGGTTGTCCAAATTAGGCATAATAATGTGTTAATTCCACGACTCTATATATATCGGTATCGGTTGATATCGGTATCGGTAATTAAGAGTTGGACAATATCGGAATATCGGATATCGGCAAAAAGCCATTATCGGACATCGCTATTCAAAACATTTGTTCCACATTCCTCGACTGATGCAAATCATTCCAGCATCAAAACAATTCTAAACCATTTCATGTTATTGAGATGCATTTTAATAGTATTTAATAGTATTTTTCAGTGTACATCGTGCCCATTCAACACATTTAAAAAAAACATAATATATCATATCATCTTTATGTGGATGATATGCAAATCTATGTCCCTTTACAAAAAGAAAAGTGACACAAGTTTAAAATCACTTTTAAAATTGTCTTGAGGACATGAAAGCATGGTTGGCGGTAAACTTTCTAAACTTGAATGAGAACAAGACGGAAATTATTTTATTTGACTCAAACGTAAAACAGAATGCTCCCCCCCAAGTGACCTGGACCCCCCGATGCCTTGTTTAAAACCCACAGTCACAAATCTTGGTTTTAAGTTTGACAATGATTTTAAATTGGAGCAGCAGGTTAACGCCGTTGTACGACGTGGTTTTTATCATCTAAGACTTTTAGCAAAAATGAAATCAGTCTCTCTACGTTGGAATGAACCAGGCCTCAATCGCTCGATTACAGTTAGTCCAAAATGCTGCTGCACTAAAAAACATGAACACATTACCCCCATTTTAGCATCCCTTCACTGGCTCCCAGTTCATTTTAGAATGAATTTTAAAATATTGTTGTTTGTTTTTAAATCTCTTAACGGATTAGCGCCACCATATATGTCAGACCTTTGAAAAATGTACAACCCCACAAGGTCTCTGAGGTCTGCTGATCAGTTTCTTCTTGTCGTCCCAAAAACCCGTTTAAAATCCAGAGGTGATCGTGCATATCCCTCTTGCTATTCGGACGGCTCCCTCTTTAATGACTTTTAAATTACGTCTTAAAACATATTTTTACCCTTTGGCTTTTAAACCAGCGTGAGAGTGATTTTAGTCTATTTAATTTTGTCTGATGTATTTATGTAACAGGGTTAATTATGTCTTGTAAATAATGTATTTTATAATGCTTTATTATTGTTATAATTACACAAAAAGTGTAAGTTACATGTAAATACCTGGATATTGTTCAATGTTTTGTCAATGTGGAACCATTGTCTCGTTGTCCCTCCTACTGCAATAATTACTGTGACACCTGTCTTTTTATATGCGTTGGACACGCCTTCCAACTTCCCTTTTGTCCACGATAACGGGAGAGGTAGGCGTGCATGCGACGACAGAAACATTGTCATGTTAAGAATTTAAGTTCACTATCTCTTTCTGTATTATATTTGTGTAGGGACTTGACGATGGAAACAAAGTTATTGACGACAATTGTATGTTCTGTATTGTCAGGTATGTTTATTTCACTGTTGTACTGCCCTTTTGTCCACGATAACGGGAGAGGGACTTGACGATGGAAACAAAGTTATTGACGACAATTGTATGTTCTGTATTGTCAGTAAAGTGCAGCTGAGCAATCCATGGTGTCGGTCGTGTTCCATTAAAGACACACAACGCAGAGGAAAAGACCACCGGTTACATTTACTCTTCTATAGTTAAATGTTTTATATTACTGACTCTCGTAGTATGTTTGTCTTAACTTATGTGCAGCACTTTGTGAAACTTATAGTGTTTTTTTTAAATGTGCTATATAAATAAAGTGGATTGGATTGGTATTCATATTACCCAGATGACCAATCACCTAAGCTACTGCGAAGCTAAGCAATACAATTTCTGCTTACTGGCTTTCCTGCAAGCAGCCCCTTGTAGCGCTCCCATTCCCAAACTAATAGTCATCACTACCGACTTCTTATCATCAGTGAGATAAACAAGGACAGAAGAGAACCTGAAGATTGAGATAATTTCACAGAAAAAAACATGAGTGGGAAACGTCTGGAGTAATGGGATGTTTGCTGACAAAGTGTGTCTTATCAGAGACTGAGTCCAGGTGTCTTACAAACACCTCGTCTGCATTTTCTTCCCCTTGCTCTGTTGTCTTTCTTCAATCTTACCTCAATCCTTTCTTCAACTTCCAGACCCCATTTTTTTTTTTTTTCCATTCAACATCAACCCAGCATGCACATTTTTAGTATGACTCACATGTTATAAATTGTGCACCACCTTTGACTGTGGATGCAGCTTCATCCAAAAGGCTGTACTTCCCCGAACATGAGCTGCATTACATCATGAGCGCAGCGCTGTAGCCATCACGGAGCGCCGCAGGAAAAAAAAAAAAAAGAAGTGTGCTGCTGAACCAGAGATGCTCGTGTTGTACCAGGGTATTATGACAGACCAAGTCAAAAATGGAATTGGATTTGACAGGTTTTTACTGAATAATGCACCTAGAATTTACATGGATGAAGGATTGTGGATTTACAATTTGAACATCAAAGACCTTGTGAACATTGGGCCTGTATTTACATTTTTTTTAGGCATCTTTACTGCTTACTGGGGTTAAGATTTCTTCCCTCATTGTGTATTTACCTCCTCCACATCATTTACAATCAAACTAACAACACAAAACAAAACAAAAACTAACAGAAACACACAAATATCCGATAAAACATCATTTTTCTTTGTCACGCAGACAAAATCTTTGCGAACAAACCCGCACTGTTTTGTGTCAAAGCATTGTCTTCTGGGAGCTGTGATTAAGTCCGTTAGATTACCATACTTTACTTCCGTAAACCATTTAAATGATTTTCTATCACGCAAATGGTCCAAGACTTATGGTAGTTTAAAAATAGCATCCTGTCCCCAGTGACAGCTCTGGTGTTGAAGGGCCTTAATAAAATAATTTGGAAAAATGTAATGGACTGTCTATGACCCGCGGGCGGTAGTTTGCCCACGCCTGGTCTATTTAATGGCGTTCTCAAAAATAACATGTGAAAAAGAAAACAATGTTGTCACCCTTCCCACGCTTGGATCATTTTAATTATTGTCAGTACCAGGGCTTGGATTTAACCACGACAACCGCGGCAAGTGACCGCCCTCGTCACTTGCCGTAGTGCCCTAAAAAATTGACCAGCATCGGCGGCAAGAACATGCCGTGACCGCCCTTGACTTTTTACTTGTTAATGGACTAGGGATGTGACAGTAAACGATATGATGATAATTTGCGAAAAAATTCCAGACGGTTAGTAATACCGTTACATTTTTTAATTACCCAAAAACCGTCATTTATTAATTCATTTTAGGCAACACAAAGTCAGGCGCATGCGCACTAGCGTCGTTTGGCTTGAAAATCATGGCGGATAAACTACATGGACTTTGCCCCGGAGATTTCTCCTCGGAGTAAACGGAGCCAAGCGCTTGGTTTGACCTCATTTTTCCCTCGCTGCGTTTAAGAGCGCACTGCTGTGTTTAGATGGAGACAGGTGTGGACAATATCAGAGACAGACGCACTTGTCCCCACACTAAAAGTATACAGCGAAGGAGAAAAACTATTTGATGTTGCTTTAATTTTCACAATAGTCCATCAGCTGCTGTGTTAGAGTTAATGAGGTGAGGAAACATGCAGCAGGTGATGTGTCGTGAACGTTGTCACAACTTGTTTATAAAGTCTTTAGCTTGTTTACTGGGATGTTCACTCGTCCTTTATTTAACTACAAACTGTATCAGTGTTCAAATAACATCGGTAAAAGCTAAAATGTTTCGTCATCTCATCAAACTGAACGCAGGCTGTGATGATTGTGTGTTCGATGTGAGAGGTGTCACTCCTGTTTTGTTGTTGTTGGCCAAACTGTTGTACTGAACCACTAGGAGGGCGTTGGAGAAGAACAACGCTTGTTTTTTAGACTTCATCTTCATTAGCCAAACTGCTTTGTGTTTTATTTTGATATCAACAAGTTTTTTTTATATTACTTGTGTGTTTTTCATGTCACAAAGGTATTATTTCAAAAACCATCCATGTGACACAGTATTTTGTTAATGTCTTATAGTGTATAGTTAATTCCTATACGACATATTTCTGCTCAAACTCTTAATGGATCCGTTCAGATACAGCATCTACATGTACATATAAATGTACATAACTTAAAAAAACCCAACAACACCTCCCTCCATCAAAATGTAAAAATAGGGAGAAAAGCATCATGTAATGACAAAAAGCTGACAAGTTGATATTATTAAAGAATAAAAAAAACTAATATTTGTCTTTAGATATATGGATAACGTTTATAAATAGCCTTTTTATTAGACATTACAAATGACATGATGGTGTTACATCCTCACCCCAACACCGCTTTACCTAACAATTCAGTAATTATAATTTCAATATTGATAGCAATAATCTTAATTATTACTTTTGCCATAATTGGCAGCCCTAGATTTCTATTTTTATCTGTATGGACAAAACGTGCAGTTATGTCTTATGGCCATCAAGTGCCATCTTTCAAAATTCTTATATAAATATGTATGTACCGTAATTTCCGGACTATAAGCCGCACCTGACTATAAGCCGCACCAGCTAAATTTAGGGGAAAATACAGATTGCTCCATATATAAGCCGCACCTGACTATAAGCCGCACCTGACTATAAGCCGCAGGGTTTTGATGTGTAATTACCGTAGTATATAGGGGTTCCTGCTACCACGGAGGGGATTGTCGGGACAGAGATGACTGTTTGGGAACGCAAAGCGTCCCATTTATTAACAATAAATCTTTCAATCATTCAATCAAACTTTCACATCTTTGACATGGCAAACAGCATTCGTGCAGAGTACAAATAATACAACGGTGCAAAGTAATACAAAGTGCTCGCCTGTACGTTATCAAAATAACCAGCCTACCGGTATATGAAAAGTCAGTCTTTAATCATTGTGTCATCGTCTTCCTCCTGCGTACTAAAACCACCGAAATCCTCTTCGTCGGTGTCGGAGAAGAATAGGCCGTAAATAAGCCGCACCCTTGTATAAGCCGCAGGGACCAGAACGAGGGGAAAAAGTAGCGGCTTATAGTCCGGAAATTACGGTATATACATATATATACATATATATGTATGCATGCTTTGGAATCCCTGCCTCGAAAGAAAATAATGTTTGCCTTGGTGCCCTTCTAACTTTCCTTGGTGCCCTAAAATATGAGCCCTCCTTTAAGGCAACACTTGCCTTGACCTTAAAAAGTAAAAAATTTGAGGCCTGCAGTACAAACAGTATACCAGTGTTAATTTTGACAGAAGTTGTATTTTAGAAAATGTATTTTAGTGTTAGTATAAATGTAGTTACGGTATCTAAGTAGATTTCAATGAAATTAGACAACATTTTACTGCGCCTCGAATAAATAAATAAAAATACTGCAACCACTTCATCTTTTTGCTGCGCTTGTGTTGTGTAGATGTCACGATGACTCGCCTGCTAATGGCATCGTATAATGTAGATAATGAAAGATGTGAAACATGTTAAATCCATACATTTTGGTTTTCTGTGGGAGAAATCCATCTTCCTCAGCTCACATAGAAGAGCATTTGATTGGCTCTGCTGAGTAAGTAACTCCCGACCCCTCTTTCATATGCAAGCCGTTAACGAGCTGGGATTGGATATATTCCAAACCTGTCCCACCCACGTACAAGACACAATTAAATTGGACTGGATATTGTTTTTGTCAACATTTGTGTTTCGTGTCTTTGTTTTGATTAGCTATCGTCGTATTTTGTAAGCGTTTTAGTCAACGTGTCTTTGTTTTGATTAGTTATCGTCGTATTTTTGTATTTTGGGAAAATATGTTGTTGACGATACAGAGACACAAATTATTAGTCAAATAACATTGAACACAGTGAAAATAATTATATGTTCAAAAGTAACTTTCCTTTATTTGAATCCAATAAACAAATACAATCGATGTTTAACATATCAAAGCCTAGAGTTTTATTATAAAGGGTAGCTTTTTGTTAGTCATGGTAATACCATTATTTTGTAACAGATGGACTTTTCCAACACATGAGGTCATGCACTCAAGCAGACAAAGAACCTGATATCTTTAGTCAACCTCTTTTTAGTCTTATCTAGCTTCACTGGGGAATGAAGACGGACGAGGCGACAGCAAAATGAACCACAAGCACCTGGTGTAGGGGAGTGATGCTTCTTTGCACGTTTGTGTGTTTCTTCTCAAAACCAACATCATAACTTGTATAAGGGATGGTCCAATGTAATTCTTAGTACCGCTATCTGTCTGATACGGGCCAAATCTACTTGACCGGATATCAGAAATAGAATATGACCCCTCCAATCCGATTTAATCGCCTCAGCTATCGCCTAGGTGCTGAATTTAACGTTGCACGGCACGCTATAAAAAGGCAGTCGCAACACATTTTAGCACAGTCGCTAGCTAACACGGATGCGTCAATTAGCCTGGTGTGGTTGTCATGTCAGCATTGTAGAGTTACTTTGTGTGCTACTTTAAAGGCCTACTGAAACCCACTACTACCGACCACGCAGTCTGATAGTTTATATATCAATGATGAAATCTTAACATTGCAACACATGCCAATACGGCCGGGTTAGATTAGTAAAGTGCAATTTTAAATTTCCCGCAAAATATCCTGCTGAAAACGTCTCGGTATGATGACGTTTGCGCGTGACGTCACGGATTGTAGCGGACATTTTGGGACAGCATTGTGGCCAGCTATTAAGTCGTCTGTTTTCATCGCAAAATTCCACAGTATTCTGGACATCTGTGTTGGTGAATCTTTTGCAATTTGTTTAATGAACAATGGAGATAGCAAAAAAGAAAGCTGCAGGTGGGAAGCGGTGTATTAGCGGCCGGCTGCTGCAACACAAACACGTAGCCGGTGTTTCATTGTTTACATTCCCGAACGATGACAGTCAAGCTTTACCATTGGCCTGGGACAACAGAGACTCTTACCAGGAGGACTTTGAGTTGGATACGCGCTACCGTGAGTAGCAGCTGCGGCTTCCAAACATTTGATCGCTTGCCCGTACGTGCGTGCCGCTATGTGCATGTCACGTACGTAACTTTGGGGAAATATATGTGCTGTATGAACTTTACAGAGGTGAACGGTACTTTGGGCTGTGGGATTGAGTGTGTTGTGCGGGTGTTTGGTTTGTATTGGTGGGTTGTATGGACGGGAGGGGGGAGGTGTTCGTTATGCGGATTCATTTGTGGCATATTTAAATATAAGCCTGGTTGTGTTGTGGTTAATAGAGTATATATATGTCTTGTGTTTATTTACTGTTTTAGTCATTCCCAGCTGAATATCTGGTCCCACCCGCCTCTCACAGCATCTTCCCTATCTGAATCGCTTCCACTGCCCTCTAATCCTTCACTCTCACTTTCCTCATCCACAAATCTTTCATCCTCGCTCAAATTAATGGGGTAATCGTCACTTTCTCGGTCCGAATCGCTCACGCTGCTGGCGTCCATGGTTGAAAACAATGTGCAGATGTGAGGAGCTCCACAACATGTGACGTCACGCTACTTCCGGTACAGGCAAGGCTTTTTTTATCAGCGACCAAAATTTGCGAACTTTATCGTTGATGTTCTCTACTAAATCCTTTCAGCAAAAATATGGCAATATCGGGAAATGATCAAGGATGACACATAGAATGGATCTGCTATCCCCGTTTAAATAAGAAAATTTCATTTCAGTAGGCCTTTAATTAATCATTTGCAGCATTGTGGCCAACTCCATAATAAGGAAAGTAGCTATTAGCTGTCCTAAAAGTCGCTAGTTGTAGTCATCGCCCCATTTGCAGAATAGATTGCTGTAGGATAGAGGAATACGTTGAATAACGTTAATTCTTAGTTTGCTTTCTTTAAATTGTATACATTTTGTTCTGCATTGTTAGATGTTAGAGTATCAAATCTGATCAAAAGACTGAAAGGTTGTGACAATCACAAATTAACCAAATCTATTGACTGGCTCATTAACATGAACAATTGCTGGTGCTACTCATGGAGGATATTAACTGCAGAGAAATACGTGCTTTCATGTCTCTAAAACAGTGGTTCTTAACCTTGTTGGAGGTACCGAACCCCACCAGTTTCATATGCGCATTCACCGAACCCTTCTTTAGTGAAAAATAAAATGTTTTGGTTTTTTTCAAATTCAAGACAAAGTTATATGATTTTGGTAACACTTTAGTATGGAGAACATATTCTAAGTAACAAAGACTTAATTTAGAGTTATTTGGTTAGGGTTAGGGCCAGGGTTAGAGGGTTAGGGTTATAATAAGGCCATTAATAAGTACCTAAAAATTACTAGTTAAGAGCCAATATGTTACTAATTTGCATGTTAACAAGCAACTAATTAATGGTGAATATGTTCCCCATACTAAAGTGTTACCATGTTTTTTTACTGGTGCACAAAGTGAACAGTGCATGAACATCACCTTGTTCAAACAACAAAACCAACACAGTGCATAAACTCACAACAAATTACACACCTGCAAATCAGTGTGACTTCTGCTGTTGCCGTATCCGTAATACGCCGATAGGGAGAAGTTTTTATTTACACGATGAGTCGGGTGTGTCTTGACCTCCGCCGAACCCCTGAGCCCGACTCACCGAACCCCTAGGGTTCGATCGAACCCAGGTTAATAACCACTGCTCTAAAACATTCGGAAAAAGTTGCTCAAAAAAATTCTAAGAGGTGTTGTGTAGTAGCCAGATTTAGCAAGAGAGTTGACAACATGTTGACATGGCATGGAGTATGCTGAGTTTACACAGTTACTCGCGCTAAGAAGAAAGTAGAGCCGTGATAACAGCCAGTTGAATTAATTGGAAGATCCAGCAACCTCGAATGCCCTCTTGCTCCTGGGCATTGAATTACTTTCATCTCTCTCAAAAACAATCATGTTGAAGTGACTAAATCTATATTATACTTGTGAGCCCCCTGAGCAGGCAGGTATCATCTGGACATTTTTTTTTCAAACCGTAAAGAAAAACAACGCGTTGTTTAGTTGTGTCCAGGTGTGGAAAAGTCTTAGTTGGTGAACAATGTGATGAAAACAACAAAAAACACCTCTTACAAAATCCTTCAAGCACACTTAACCCTTTGTCCTCTGTTGGTAACCCCCTCCTTTGCTCTTTTACCCATCCATCCCCCCACCTTCTATTTCTTTTGTGTGGGGGGTGTCGGGGCCAAGGCAAGGTCGCCATCCCAACAGGCCCTGGGGTCATGTTCCAGGTTTGGGTTGGTGATTTCTCACCTTAAATGTATTGTCTTAGTGCTGATGTTTGGGTTTAGAGTTTCTACCTACTATTATATTGCCCCTCTGGCCGTATCTTATTGACATGGAATGTATTTCTATTGCTTTCAGTCCTGGAAGTTTGTTTATATAACTGGAGGAGTGATCACAATACAATCGGCTGTGCTGCAATAATGGGTCTCTGTGTTTGTTAGTCCAAGAGACTTGAACATCAGAAGACGGTTTCCAGGCTGTCGCTTGTCTTTGTTTGACCTTTTACTTGTTGAACACATTTCTAGGATGATTTGATTGCACCAGAAGATACACAGACAACATTTTTAAATTACAAAACCCAAATTGGCACGTTGTGTAAATCGTAAATAAAAACAGAATACAATGATTTGCAAATCCTTTTCAACCTCTATTTAATTGAATAGACTGCAAACACAAGATACTTAACGTTCGAAATGGAAAACTTTGTTATTTTTTGCAAATGTTAGCTCATTGGGAATTTGATGCCTGCTACATGTTTCAAAAAAGCTGGCACTAGTGGCAAAAAAGACTGAGAAAGTTGAGGAATGCTCATCAAACACTTATTTGAAACATCCCACAGGTGAACAGGCTAATTGGGAACAGGTGGGTGCCATGATTGGGTATAAAAGCAGCTTCCATGAAATGCTCAGTCATTCACAAACAAGGATGGGGCGAGGGTCACCACTTTGTGAAGACATACGTGAGCAAATTGTTTAAGAACAACATTTCTCAATGAGGTATTGCAAGGAACGTATGGATTTCACCATCTATTGTCCGTAATATCATCAAAAGGTCACTGCAAGTAAGCAGCACGGCTGAAAACCAACATTGAATGCCCGTGACCTTCGATCCCTCAGGTGGTACTGCATCAAAAACCAACATCACTGTGTAAAGGATATCACCACATGGGCTCAGGGACACTTCAGAAAACCACTGTCAGTAACTACAGTTCATCGCTACATCTGTAAGTGCAAGTTAAAACTCTAATATGCAAAGCGAAAGCCATTTATCAACAACACCCAGAAACGCCGCTGGCTTTGCTGGGCCCGACTTCATCTAAGATGGACTGATGCAGAGTGGAAAAGTGTTCTGTGGTCGGACGAGTCCACATTTCAAATTGTATTTTCAATTGAATATAAGTTGAAAAGGATTTGCAAATCATTGTATTCTGTTTTTATTTACGAATTACACAACATGCCAACTTCACTGGTTATGGGTTTTGTAATATCTTGCTGTTTTTTTTGTGGTTATTCAATAGTGGTTTGGTAATATAAACGTATTGATGTTGATTTGTGGTGGAGGTGTACGAGGGATGTACCATATTAAAATTGATATCACTGTTATTTTGACCAAAATTATCACGCTTATCATTATTATCACGGTATTGAATGTGCTCAAAGAGTATTTATACATACACAAACTGAAAGATTTATGTTGGCAGTGGAAACATGAATTATTGTTTTTAAATATGTTTATCTTTGTCTGTTTTAATTAGTTATGGTTTTAGAGTGTTTAATATTAAAGGCAAAACGGGTGTTGTTTGAAATGGGGAAATATTTTCAAGTTAGCGATTAAGCTAGCTAGCAATTAGCTCCTCAGCTCTTTCTTCAGGAAATGAGCAATATTACCGTGAGTTTTTCAAAGTGGTAATCATTCATGGTTTTATAATGGTTGAATTATTATTATATTGGTAATCATTACATCTGTACCTTATACCTTAAGGCAGGGGTGTCAAACTTAAACATAGAGTTGGCCAAAATTTAAAACTGAACAAAGGTTGAACAAATTAACCTTTTTAATATGGACCCAAACAAGTTTTGCATTGAATATTGAACAAGCAAGGCGTATATAACTTTATAGTGACATGCAAAATCGAGTTTCAAATAATAATAATAATAATAATAATAATAATAAAAATATCAATGGCACATCAAATACAATTTAAATGAAAATGTAATGCCTCTTTTCTATTTGCAGCCTTCTGAGATAAATATCAACATTAACTTTTTCCACAGGCTAATAAATTTGAAACTAAAATAACAATGAATAAACCAACCATTCAGGACTTTAAACTGCTCAGTTTGCAACACACTGATCTAATCTGATGTGCCCAAGCCAGATACCTGGCATCTTTTCTTGGATCCTAGTTCATTAATGCCGGGGCTCAGGCTTTGAGCTGAGGCAACCTTCATTATCCAACGAAGGTGTTCATCAGTCATTATATCTTGTGGTGCACCCGGACCACAGTCTTGGAGACGTGCCTTAAAGGCATTGCTTTAACGTCCTCTACGAGCTGTCGTCACGTCCGCTTTTCATCCATTCTACAACGTGCCGGCCCAGTCACAATATATGTGCGGCTTCTGTACGCACACACACGTGAATGCAACGCACACTTGATCAACAGCGATACACGCTACACTGAGGGTGTCCGTATAAACAACTTTAACACTGTTAGAAATATACGCCACAGTGTGAATCCACACCAAACAAGAATGACAAACACATTTCGGGAGAACATTCGCACCGTAACACAACATAAACACAACAGAACAAATACCCAGAACCCTTTGCAGTACTATTTCTTCCGGGACGCTACAAAATACACCCCCGCTACCACCAAACCCCCTTCCCCTCCCACACACACACACACACACACACACCTTGTAGCGTCCCGGAAGAGTTAGTGCTGCAAATGATTCTGGGTATTTGTTCTGTTGTGTTTATGTTGTGTTACAGTGCGGATGTTGTCCCGAAATGTGTTTGTCATTCTTGTTTGGTGTGGGTTCACAGTGTGGCGCACATTTCTAACAGTGTTAAAGTTGTTTATACGGCCACCCTCAGTGTAACCTGTATCGCTGTTGATCACGTAAGCGTTGTATTCACTTTTGTGTGCGTACAGAAGCTGCACATATTATGTGACTGGGCCAGCACTTGTTGGACTGGATGAAAAGCGGACGTGACGATTTTCAGGAGGGGCACTGAAATTTGGTAGTCTCCCGGGAGGGTTGGCAAGTATGAGAATTAGCGGTAAATGGTAAATGGGTCGTACTTGTATAGCGCTTTTCTACCTTTTTTTTTTAAGGAACTCAAAGCGCTTTGACACTATTTTCCACATTCACCCATTCACACACACACATTCACACACTGATGGCGGGAGCTGCCATGCAAGGCGCTAACCAGTCCCATCAGGAGCAAGGGTGAAGTGTCTTGCTCAAGGACACAACGGACGTGACTAGGACGGTTGAAGGTGGGGATTGAACCAGTAACCCTCAGATTGCTGGCACGGCCACTCTCCCAACCTCGCCACGACGTCCCCGCGGTGAATGCGGTGTAACCGCGGCACGGCCGCCGTATATAATCGGCGTGTCAGCTCTAGTGCTAATTTGATATCGCCTCAAAGGCCAAGTGAAAGTACACGACGGGCCAAATTTGGCCTGCGGGCCAGAGTTTGACACCCATGCCTTAAGGCAAGGCCGCATCACATTAGGCTGACATCCATATTGCAAGCCTTCTACCTTTGCACAGTTTTATACAATATATACACAAGGAGAAAACAACATTACAAATGTATTGTGGAAAATATACGGTAAATTATTTATTGTGCTGACGTTTTTTGAAGAGTGTAAATGGGTCACAGTGGTGTGCACGTGTTTCATTGAGCCACGGCTCCCACACGGCTGCAGCTGTCTTAGGTGTACTCCTAAATGTTAAAACCAGGGTCATAAACCGCCCTTTTTCCGCCTCACACCTGGCTTATTGCCAGTGACTCAACTTTAAAAAAACAAAAAAAAACAACAACACGCTGATAAAAATCTATTGTTTTGATCGAAAGACAAAAACGAGATCGGAACTTGATACATTTGCTTGACTGGATAAAAACATTATTTTCTGTTCATTTAGTAATTTGCACTCGTGTGGTTTCACAAGTGCGAAGATAATGTTGGTGACTCTGCTCAGCGTGCAAAAAGAATGAGCACTGAACATTAACTCCTTGATGTTTCTGTGTACAAGGCAATGAATGAAATGATCCCTTTTGAGTAGGGCTGCGTAATTAATCGAAACATAATCAAAACATCATTTAGACCTCCAAACCAACATAAAACTGCTATACCTGTTGTTTGAAAATGTTCTACTAATGAACTATCTTTTTTAATATACACTAATGGTTAGGGCCACACAATTTTCAGAAAAAAAACTACCGTATTTTCCGGACCATAGGGCGCACCAGATTATAAGGCGCACTGCCGATGAATGGTCTATTTTTAAAAAATCTTTTTTCATATATAAGGCGCACCGGATTATAGGCCACATTAAAGGAGTCATATTATTTTTATATTTTTCTAAATGTAAAACACTTCCTTGTGGTCTACATAACATGTAATGGGGGTTCTTTGGTCAAAATGTTGCATAGATGATGTTTTACAGATCATCTTCAAGCCGCTTTCTGACAGTCTCTTCAGGATGCGCCGCTTTGTGGGCGGTCTTATTTACGTGGCTCACCTTCGACAGCGTCTTCTCACCGTCATCTTTGTTGTAGCGGTGTAGCGTGCAAGGACGGGAGTTGAAGTGTCAAAAGATGGAGCTAACTGTTTTAATGACATTCAGACTTTACTTCAATCAATAACGAAGCAGCATCTCCTCATCCGGAAACAACAACAATGTGTCCCGTAAAAAAACGTCGGACCGGAACTCTCTAATAACTAAAGTTCCTTGGGTGAATAATTAAAACTCACTACACCGGTATGTTTTAGCGCTTTCATGGCGAGTTTACTGACAGATATAAGTAAGAACTTGACACTATTTTATATTAGAAATGGCAACAGCGGAGGATGAATGTCCCATAACAAGAAGATAGAGAAAAAAAAGAAGCTTATCGACTACGGTGTCAGCACGGACTACAAAGTCGGACACGCGCAATTTTTCAGGATTTATGCAGATCCCAAATACAGATCAGCAGGTACCAGAAGGTAAAAAAAGTTGCTTTTGCATAATATTGCGAAACAAAACCCCCAGATAATATGTCTTACGTTATACACACACCATAATAATACTCGTATGTTTAATGCGCCGACAATCCATCAAGCGGTGCGGCTTCATAGCTTACCAAAGTCATACTAAAACATCTTGATAGATTTTTGAGCGCCGTGTGTAATGTTCTATAATCTCAATGGAACATTTAAAGTTTCGGTGTTGTTTACTGGCAAATCTCTTATGTATGACTGCCATCTACGGGTCACACTTATCATTACACCATGTACCGAATAAAATTGCTTGGAGGTCGGTAAGCACAACCAGAATTATGCCGTACATTAGGCGCACCGGGTTATAAGGCGCACTGTCGATTTTTGAGAAAATGAAAGGATTTTAAGTGCGCCTTGTAGTCCAAAACGTATGGTATTTAGCTCACTAATTAAAACCTCAATGTCGATTTAGATGTCGATTAATCGTGCTGCCCTACTACTGGTTGTGTATATTCATGTAGCTATGCTGCCAACCCTCCTGTTTTTAGCGGGAGAATCCCGGTATTCAGCGCCTCTCCCGACAACCTCCCGGCAGAGATTTTCTCCCAACAAACTCCCGGTATTCAGCCGGAGCTGGAGGCCACGCCCCCTCCAGCTCAATGCGGACCTGAGTGGGGACAGCCGTTCTTACGTCTGCTTTCCCACAATATAAACAGCTTGCCTGCCCAATGACGTCATAACATCTACGGATTTTAGAGAGTACAGTGCACAACAAGGAAAGAGAGTTCTTAGTTTCTTATGTGGGTTTATTGTTAGGCAGTTTCATTAACGTCCTACCAGCGCGGTAACAACACACAACAACAGCAGTCACGTTTAGTCTACCGTAAAGCAGTTCGTCTGCAGTAAACAGCAATGTTGTGACACTCTTAAACAGGACAATACTGCCATCTACTGGATAGCCTGCAGAACACTGAAATTTAAGTATTTTATTTATATGTATAATAAAATAAAATTAAAAATTAAAAATATATATATATCCATCCATCCATCCATTTTCTACCGCTTAATCCCTTCGGGGTCGCGGGGGGCGCTGGAGCCTATATATATATATATATATATATATATATATATATATATATATATATATATATATATATATATATATATATATATATATATATATATATATAGCTAGAATTCACTGAAAGTCAAGTATTTCATATATATATATATATATATATATATATATATATATATATATATATATATATATATATATATATATATATGAAATACTTGATTTGGTGAATTCTAGCTGTAAATATACTCTCTTCTTAACCACACCCTTAGCCACGCCCCAACCACGCCCCCCGCCCCAAACACCCCACCTCCCGATATCGGAGGTCTCAAGGTTGGCAAGTATGCCAAAGGTAACACATCAAATATTTTCCAACATTTAGAGCCACGTCTTCTTACTGAATATGAACAAACACAGCGACTTGGACTACTTATAAGCTCCTGACTACAACTGCCACTATAAAGCAGATGTCCTTAAATGGGGCATATTATAATGTTTTTCTACATTTAAACAGAAAATGTAGTGCTTTGGTCAAAAGTAGTTTTTTTTTACATACTGTACCATCTTCTGAATGCGCCTTCTTTGACCGTGTCTCCACTCCATTAAGCCATGTTCTTGTTTTAAGCGCTTCCATATCAAGTCTTGTGACAGATATAAGTTAGAACTATGCGCTACTTATTATTAGAAATGGCAACAGCGAAGGATTTTAGCATGCGTGTGCATGCATAAGCCAGTCTGCCCCACAACAAGGGGATAGAGAAAAAGTAGGAACTTTTAGACCGCAACTGAATACAAATTGCAGACTCGCACAAAAGCTCTTCAGAATACCTCTACCTTATATGGACCTATCGACTGATGTAACTA
The DNA here is from genome assembly GCF_033978785.1 of Entelurus aequoreus. Taxonomy (NCBI): domain Eukaryota; kingdom Metazoa; phylum Chordata; class Actinopteri; order Syngnathiformes; family Syngnathidae; genus Entelurus; species Entelurus aequoreus. The sequence goes on from NC_084752.1 coordinate 8,190,119, forward strand.
AGGCAACATAAGTCACTGTCAAGTCATAGACTATAAAAATGGGACCCATTACCTCCCTGCTTGGCACTCAGCATCAAGGGTTGGAATTGGGGGTTAAATCACCAAAATCATTCCCAAGCGTGGCCACCGCTGCCGCTCACTGCTCCCCTCACCTCCCAGGGGGTGGAACAAGGGGATGGGTCAAATGCAGAGGGTAATTTCACCACACCTAGTGTGTGTGTGACTATCAGTGGTACTTTAACTGTGATTTTAAGTCTCAAATTCCAAATGGCTCATTTGGAGCATGTTTTGAAGAGGGCAAGATTGTTTCATAAATATTTCTGCCATGCTTCCATGGTTTGATTTAAAATTTGGGGGACTTATGGGGATCCCAAATACACAAAACCAGGTAAAAAAACATGGTTTGGCTTAATAGGGACTCTTTAATGAAATCATTTGCAAATGTGACACAATATGAAAAGGATTACGGAAAGAATAGTACAGTTATAGTTTTTTTTGTAAAATGTAGCTTTTTTTTATAAGGTTAAGGTTATCTGCATTTTTACTCACCAAATTTCCTTAAAACTAACACACGTTTTTTTTGTTTTTTTTCTCTTATTTGTTGCGTTTCAAAACATCTTTATTCAAAGTGATTTGTTTTCAATTCCATTGTTTTAATAAATAGCCCTTAATTGTTCATCCATGCATGTTCTTTTTAGTGATTTGTTTCAAAATTATATAAATGATTGTGCGTTAACCGTAATCAAATTTTAATGGGGCTTTTTGCAATAATTGCCCAGCCCTACTTTGGAGATCGAATGTTATGTCGATAAAACCCGGTCAACAATGTTTGTTGACGTCAACTTAAACGCACGTCTTACCAAAAGTGGTTTGAGAGAGCAGATTTATCAAATGCATGTCTATACCTGTCACAATTAGCCATTAAACTTTGTAAACAAAAAAAAACCTCATTTTACCAAACAAAATTTCATTCCTGCAGTCAGTCACAGCTCTCTAGCGCCTGGCATGCATGAATCCACACAAAAGAGATTTCCAATAACAAAAAGATTTATAACAAATGCTATAATGTTATTGAAACATTGTGTGAAATCATACGCTTTTGTAACACAACCTTATCCCTATGTTGTGTGCGTATGTATTAGTGGGGCATAGCTTACATGGACCGGATATCATGTTTGCAGGTTGTTCAAACGCCATCAACACACTTTAGTCAGCCCTAACCGCTACAATCAGAACCCTTTAAGGCACATATATTACGTGTGGATTGTTGTTGAGTTTCATAATCAAATAGTAAATAATTGATTTCTAGTGAGGAAATAATTAATTTAATATGTGTAAATTTACAAGTGAAAAATTTAAAGAAAGCCAGTAGACCGTTTAGTACAGTGGTTCTCAAACCTTTTTCACCAACTACCTGGCTCTCCAAGTACCACCAGAATTACCTAAGTATTCATAAAAAACAAGGCAGAGGTTTTATTTAATAAGTATATTTTTGGTCACTGTAATATTACACACAGTTTGAACAGTAACACTGTGTTTGAATAGAGACAAATAAAACACTGTACTTCAATCCACGCACCACGAGATTTAGCTCGTGAACCAGTTTGAGAATCAATGGTTTAGTAAACGAAGACCCGGTGTCACGGGTAGAGGAAACCTTTGCTCGATCCCATCCAAAAATGCAGAGATATGCCTTTGAATTTTCCATTGAATGGACATTCAGGGTTTTTCCTGCGTGTAAAATTGCGTGGCGGCCGCCTCCAGCTAATTTTGTGCCGCCCCCAGCCAGAACGATTGATGTCACTCAACACAGCATGGTGTGTTAATTGAGCGATTGATGTCCCTCTACGTAATTTAACTGCAGTTGCAGCATTGCGCCACTATAGAGGCGCTATATCGACAGCAGTGCACCGGAAAGACCTGAAGCAACTACCGAAGAAGAAACAGATCGAATCGTGTTTTTTCCCGCTACTTGATGCATAACGTTGACCGCTGTAACAAGTAGATTTCTGCCATACGGAGGGATCACTGGACTCCTACAGAACACTCCAGACTGTGCTGTGAACATTTTGTCTGTGGTGAGTGAACACAGCTAGTAGTGTTAGCTTCGTTTCCAACCTTTTCTGACTAATTATAATAGATCGATTGATTGAAGAATTTATTAGAAGTTTGCATAGGATCTGGTAGAGTTTCATGACGGTACAGATTGACTGGTACAAGGTCAACGAAAAGGAGTTATCCCAAGAAAGCATTACAAGCATGTCGTGTTTATTTAAACAAAAAAGTTTCCTCCCTGTCAGAGTAACATTTATGTTTTTTAGCGTTGCAGATATGGCAGGCAACATCTGCCATTACTTCCAGGTGAAACAGAGCAGATAAATTACCGTAGCAGGCTGTTAAAATGTAATAATTCATGGTGAGGACAACATGTGGAAATTTTTGTCCACAGAGCGCTTCTAAGGCTGTTTCAAAATCATTTATGAGTGTCTCAATCAAAAGTGGCCCCACCACAAAAGCTATGAGTCCATCATTCTCTAATGCAAACTCAAGGCCCGGGGCCCAGATCTGGCCCGCGGCATCATTTTACCTGGCCCGCAAACACCTGAAAATCATATGTGTCAACAGGGGCGTCACTAGCTTTTAAGGACAGGGGGGGCTTAGCCCCCAGGAGATGCACAGGATGCTAGCGAACGTAGCGCACGAGCACAAAACTTCACAAACGGCTAACAAATACTTAGAAATTAATCATTGTTATTATTATTATTTCAGTGGGTTTATTTTCAATGTGTGTTCAGTACAACAACAAACATGGGTTTGCACAGTGACGTTTTGTTTACAGCATCAACAAGAAACAATGACTTGCATGATCCTTCAAGATACACTAAAACACAATGAAAGTCATGGCATTAGCCTCTATGTTATTCATTCACAACATAGAGGCTAATGCCACCACTTTAGCTCACAATACAATAATTGTTTGTTCCCAAATATTTTGAAGTTGCACAGATTACATTTTGGGCACATACTGTATGTGACTAAAATGGTTGTAAATTCAAGCCCTGGAAATATTACTTAATTACTTGAATTAAAGTAATATCTGGATCGGGATAATTTGGCTTGTATATAATATATTTATATATATATATATATATATATATATATAAATATATATATATATATATATATATATATATATATATATATATATATATATATATATATATATATATATATATATATATATATATATATATATATATATATATATATATATATTATGGCAAGCTATTAAGGAAATTAAATATATATGGAAGTCTGAATAGAAATGAGAAACTTTTATATATACTGTAAATAAGAAAGTCTTAGAGTCCTGATCTGAAAAAGAGCCAAAGCTGTCAAAAAGCTGAGGGACCGTCTTCAAAGTGCAATGCTGAAAAAAATAATGCAAACAATATAATGTAACTTCCAGGGCTTGAGATTAACGTAGTCCTGTCGTCCCGCGGACGGTAAAAAAAATGCACGGCACGAAATTAAATGCTCCCCGGGACGATGGCTTTTAACCATTTTTTTTCTTTTTCTTTTAATGTATTTATTCATTTTACATTTTATATTAAATGTCTTGGTTTTTCCACCCTCTGAAAATCCTATGAAATGTTTAACAAGCCATCCTATAATAATACAACAGCTATTAATGTAACAATACAATAAAACAAATATATTTATTTGTTTTTTTCATTATTTTAACAATAGGCTAATGTATATTACTTTATATAGATTATTTTATATAGATTCTACAAGAAACAAAAAACTTTAAAACTAAATTATTTACAATTGCAGACGCAAGGTTCTTGTTCTGCAGTGCTGTGTGCTAATGTGATTCGTACACATGCAGGCCGCAAGCAAGGTCGCATAGAAAATGCGGACTGGATTTTGAGTCATGTGGGCATTTTCTATATGAACAAGTGCAATGGATTGGATACCGACGCACTAAAAGGGCTCTCTACCTTACGCTCTGAAGTGAGGGGAAACTGAGTGAATAATGACAGGTTATATGATTATTTATTTAAATTCATATTCGGGCCACTTTAAAATGAATATGTCGGCATGTATTTGTAAAAAAAAAAAAAAAAAAAAATAACACCAAGTTATTTAGGGGGGCTTAAGAACATTTTAGGGGGGCTTGAACCCCCTAAAATAGGCCTAACAACGCCAATGTGTGTCAATAAAGTAAAGGATTTGTTTTCATTTTGACAGAAACATATATGTACTGCTTGGAATTGCATGCCTTTTGAACTTTAATAGTATCCATTATTGCAACAAATATTACAGTATATTATCATACTTTCCAAAAATGTTTTGTCTAAATAAAAATAAATACTTAAATATCTACTTGACTTATGATTTTACAGCAAACTACCCATCAAATGAATAAAAATGACAATACATTTTAAGGTGTTCTTTACAGCACCACCTCTGCCTCAATTTTAGCCAGGAAAAACCCTGATATTGTTCGAGAACAAGTTGTGATTCATGTGCAAGCCATCACCATGGATACAAATTAGTGACCTAAATCACTACAAGGTCCCACTCATCGTTATCAATGTAGGAGTCAATGTGATTACTGCACATGTTGGTTATGTTGTCTACAGTGTGCATAATAGGGTATGTTTGATGTTACCATTTCAGTTTAGAAACATAAAGGGGTACTGAAAGGAGCGTTAAAAAGAGTGATGGGGCTGCACCATGATGTAGTTCAGTTGCATCTGTTACCACTTTTCCATTGTGGTTGTTCCAGAGTTAGTTTGGGGTAGGTGCCCGAGGTTACAGCAGTTTTTGTTTTCCATTATCACGGCGAGACACAGGGGTGCCGAGCTGGAGATGTTTTTTCTTGGATCTCACCTGACTCCAAAAGTTTGCCTGACTGAGGCCCCTTCTACACTAAGCCGGCTAAGGTTATCCAGGGTAAATCCCACCTAACCGTATCCTTGTCCACACACACACAATGGTCGTTTAAGACCCCTCCTCGTCCGCCGGCGCAACGCGACCTAGTACGCAGTCATAGTCACCTCCAGTGTTCTTAAATTAAATTGGACTTATCTGAACAATATCCAGTGTTGTGGTATTTCAATTAACTGGAATCCAGTGTGCTGTGGGGCCCTATTGTAGTGAATCACACCTAAACCATCATACATGAATCAAATCTTTAATGGACATGTGGAAGTAAACAATGTGATAAAGAACATTTTACATCAATCAATCTAGGGATCTAGATATCTGGTCAGGACACTCCTCACTCTTTTGCCTTCACCTTCATTGTCCATTCGTTTTTGTTGATTTTATATACTCTGGACCAACACTACCGTTCAAAAGTTTGGGGTCACCCAAACAATTTTTGTGGAGTAGCCTTCATTTCTAAGAACAAGAATAGACTGTCGAGTTTCAGATGAAAGTTCTCTTTTTCTGGCCATTTTGAGCGTTTAATTGACCCCACAAATGTGATGCTCCAGAAACTCAATCTGCTCAAAGGAAGGTCAGTTTTGTAGCTTCTGTAACGAGCTAAACTGTTTTCAGATGTGTGAACATGATTGCACAAGGGTTTTCTAATCATCAATTAGCCTTCTGAGCCAATGAGCAAACACATTGTACCATTAGAACACTGGAGTGATAGTTGCTGGAAATGGGCCTTTATACACCTATGTTGATATTGCACCAAAAACCAGACATTTGCAGCTAGAATAGTCATTTACCACATTAGCAATGTATAGAGTGTATTTCTTTAAAGTTAAGACTAGTTTAAAGTTATCTTCATTGAAAAGTACAGTGCTTTTCCTTCAAAAATAAGGACATTTCAATGTGACCCCAAACTTTTGAACGGTAGTGTAGACGTTGAGTCCGCGACATACAATAACTGATACAGTCTGCTTTGCCAGTCCAAAAACAATCGCTGTTTTCCGTAGTCTTCCCTTTGCGGCCAGGTAATACAAAGCACACACTAAGTTGTTTTTTATCACATCCAACGGGAACCCACATTCTCGTTGTCTTTCTTTCGACGTAGTAGAATCACAGCTGACCTGGACGTTGGAAAGTTCTCTTGCCGTCTGAGAAGTGTTGTATCCCAAATAGCTGCAATCACTTTCTCTTAAGGTATTCATGTGTGATTTCCACAAGTGTCTGTACAGACGGAAGGAGAAACACGGGCATGTCTGAATGACTCGCCTCCATATTTCCAGTGGTTAGCTCCCAGTTACGAAACCGCTTTATTATGAAGCTGGCTGTGACGCGTTCTTTCTGACGTCACTTCCTGTGTGGGGCGTGGTCTTTCTGACTTCACTTCCTCTCCGAACTCAGTTTGTAAACGATCGATGAGTCCATACAAAGCTAAGAGCTGGAGATTCAAGAAATACACGGCACACTTACCTGTGTAAAAAATTATCCAAGGAGGGAGACTTTAAATGCTGGTTTAGTGTGGCTGAAACGGGGCTTAGGCTAAATAATTATTTGTTTAAGGAGTTATCCGGCTTAGTGTAGACAGTGCCATTAGGGCTGAAATGATTGATCGAATAAAATATTTTATGAGATTACAAAAAAGCTCTGATTTGTATTCTGTTCCTTTGTTTACCGGTAATAGTTTGAGCCCAATTAAAAAAAAATTGTAAAATCTAAACCACCTGGAGTGCCCAAAACTTTAAATACGCGGACATGGTTTTCACGTGGCCGCTGCAATGGTGTGTGGGTGCTGTTTAGTTTGATTTTTTTAATCAATGGACGTATGTTAAATGTGCAATTTCAATGTTGATCATGTGCTTTTATTCGATACAAAAAAGACGTTCACGGCAAGCAGAAAAATCATCGTTTAGTTCAACTATCATCCCTAAAATAGGCATTGAGGTTAATCAAACAAACTAAACCGGTACACCACTATAATACTAAAATAACCAATGGCTGCAGCAATAATTGCCATATCTTTCCTGGTAAATTACTCAAATGTTCGAAAGTATTTTGCAGCGTCAACCACCATGTAGAAAGGATTAGGATCCTTCAAAATAAAAGCTTGAGCACTCAAACAAACTCATTGTAGCCTTACATTACACCAAATAGATACATTAAACTTCTGGGGTCTAAGGTCAGTTGGCTTTTACTTACCGTATTTTCCGCACTATAAGGCACACTTAAAATCCTTTTTTTTTCTTCTCATAACTCGACAGTGCGCCTTATAACCCGGTGCGTCTAATGTAAGGAATAAATTTGGTTGAGCTTACCCACCTCGAAGCTATTTTATTTGTTACATGGTGTAATGATAAATGTGACCAGTAGATGGTAGTCAAACATAAGAGATACATGTAGGCTGCACTATGATGGCAATAAACAACAATATTATTTTGCAATATTATGCAAAAGCAACTTTTCATACCTTCTGGTACCTGCTGATCTGTATTTGGGATTTGCATGAATCCTGAAAAATTGTGCGCGTCCGCCTTTGTAGTCCGTGCTGACAACGTAGTCGATAAGCTTATTAGTTTTCTCTTATTTTCTTGTTATGGGACATTCATCCTCCGCTGTTGCCATTTCTAATATAAAGTAGTGTAAAGTTCTTACTTATATCTGTCAGTAAACTCGCCATAAAGTGCTAAAACATACCGGTGTAGTGAGTTGACATTATTCACCCAAGGAACTTTAGTTATTAGAGAGTTCCTGTCGGACGGTTTTTCACGGGACACATTTCCAGTGTTGTTGTTGTTTCCGAATGAGGAGATGCTGCTCTGTTATTGATTGAAGTAAAGTCTGAATGTCATTAAAACAGTTAGCTCCATCTTTTGACACTTCTTCCACTCCCGTCCTTGCACGCTACACCGCTACAACAAAGATGACGGGGAGAAGACGCTGTCGAAGGTGAGCCACGTAAATAAGACCGCATCCGGAAACGACTGTCAGAAAGCGGTTTAAAGATAATCTGTAAAACATAATTTATGGGGCGGTATAGTTCGGTTGGTAGAGTGGCCGTGCCAGCAACTTGAGGGTTCCAGGTTCGATCCCCGCTTCCGCCATCCTACTCACTGTCGTTGTGTCCTTGGGCAAGACACTTCACCCACCTGCTCCCAGTGCCACCCACACTGGTTTAAATGTAACTTAGATATTGGGTTTCACTATGTAAAAGCGCTTTGAGTCACTAGAGAAAAGCGCTATATAAATATAATTCACTTCACTTCAACATTTTGACCAAAGAACCACCATTACATGTTATGTAGAGTAGACCACAAGGAAGTGTTTTACATTTAGAAAAATACAATAAAAATATGACTCCTTTAATGCGCCCTATGAAAAAAGATCAAAAATAGGCCATCCATAGGCCCTATGGTCCGGAAAACACGGTACTTATGCGTTTACCTTTTATAATCACCTTGAAAAGTGTTGCTTTTTGGCAGTACAACCTCACATGTGCGACAGTTATTATTGCTTTCAGTTTTAAGGCCATACATTAGCACATTGGGCTTAAAGGCCTACTGAAACCCACTACCACCGACCACGCAGTCTGATAGTTTATATATCAATGATGAAATCTTAACATTGCAACACATGCCAATACGGCCAGGTTAACTTACAAAGTGCAATTTTAAATTTCCCGGGAAATATCCGGCTGAAAACGTCTCAGTATGATGACGTTTGCATGTGACGTCACGGATTGTGCGGAAGTATTGGGACACCATTGTGTCCCAATACAAACAGCGTCTGTTTTCATCGAAAAATTCCACAGTATTCTGGACATCTGTGTTGGTGAATCTTGTGCAATTTGTTTAATGAACAATGGAGACAGCAAAGAAGAAAGCTGTAGGTGGGATCGGTGTATTAGCGGCTGGCTGCAGCAACACAACCAGGAGGACTTTGAGTTGGATAGCAGACGCGCTATCCGACGCTAGCCGCCGACCGCACCGATGATCGGGTGAAGTCCTCCGTCTTGCCGTCGATCGCTGGAACGCAGGTGAGCACGGGTGTTGATGAGCAGATGAGGGCTGGCGTAGGTGGAGCGCTAATGTTTTTAGCATAGCTTTGTTGAGGTCCCATAGCTAAGTTAGCTTCACTGGTGTCGTTAGTAACAGCATTGCTAGGCTTCGCCAGGCTGGACAGCATTAACCGTGTGGTTACAGGTCCAGAGTTTGGTTCGGTGTCTCCTGATAGTATAAGTAATAGTAGTATTGTTGATCTTCTGTCTATCCTTCCAGTCAGGGACATGTTTCTTCTGTTTCTATCCGCAGTTAAGCACGATGCTATCACGATAGCTCCGAAGCTAAAGTGCTTCACCGATGTATTGTCGTGGAGATAAAAGTCACTGTGAATGTCCATTTCGCGTTCTCGACTCTCATTTTCAAGAGGATATAGTATCCGAGGTGGTTTGAAATACAAATCCGTGATCCACAATAGAAAAAGGAGAAAGTGTGGAATCCAACGAGCCCTTGTACCTAAGTTACGGTCAGAGCGAAAAAAGATACGTCCTGCACTGCACTCTATCAATCAATCAATCAATCAATGTTTATTTATATAGCCCTAAATCACAAGTGTCTCAAAGGGCTGTACAAGCCACAACGACATCCTCGGTACAGAGCCCACATACGGGCAAGGAAAAACTCACCCCAGTGGGACGTCGGTGAATGACTATGAGAAACCTTGGAGAGGACCGCATATGTGGGTAACCCCCCCCCCCTCTAGGGGAGACCGAAAGCAACGGATGTCGAGTGGGTCTGACATAACATTGTGAAAGTCCAGTCCACAGTGGATCCAACACATCAGCGGGAGTCCAGTCCACAGCGGGGCCAACAGGAAACCATCCCGAGCGGAGACGGGTCAGCAGCGCAGAGATGTCCCCAACCGATGCACAGGCTAGTGGTCCACCCGGGGTCCCGGGTGGACCACTCTAATCCTTCACTCTCACGTTCCTCATCCACAAATCTTTCATCCCCGCTCAAATTAATGGGGTAATCGTCGCTTTCTCGGTCCTAATCGCTCTCGCTGCTGGTGTAAACAATGTGCAGATGTGAGGAGCTCTTCAACCTGTGACGTCACGCTACTTCCGGGACAGGCAAGGCTTTTTTTATCAGCGACCAAAAGTTGCGAACTTTATCGTCGATGTTCTCTACTTAATCCTTTCAGCGAAAATATGGCAATATCGCGAAATGACCAAGTATGACACATAGAATGGATCTGCTATCCCCGTTTAAATAAGAAAATGTCATTTCAGTAGGCCTTTAATATGCCTCAAAAACCTAACCTTTTTTGTGAGTTTAATATAAATGTTGATCATTTACAATCCCTTGTATAAATTTAGCAAAATTAAATAGAGTAGAATACAATTACCCTGACACAATAATAATATGTATATGTTTTTATTTCATTGACTGGCTGGCAGTAATGCCAGAAATGAAAGCTGTAGAGCAAACTACGCCCCGGGAAACTCATTGCTTTTCATCCTGACATTGGACTGAATAAACATTAATTAATTGCTCGGCTCACGCTGATCTTTCCTTTGTTGTATCCTGATGAGAGTGGTAACCGCTGACACGATAAATGACGCCGCTCCACAAGAACACGGAAAGGGAAAGTGGCGTGGAGTCAAATTTGTCTGTGAACCGGCTCGACGGGGTCTCTGGACCAAGGTTTGCCATGGTGGAAACTGGGTATCAGTGAGAGGTTGTCATCATATTCTTGTAGAAACAAGACTTCTGCTTGTCCATTCATTCTCACCGACATTGGAAATGTGTTTGACCGTAACAAAGACGGAAAATTCCTTGGTGGATTTGGCTGCAGCGGTCATTGGGAGGTTGTTATCTTAGATGTTGGTTGAGTGACAAATGACAGTATTCCTTTTCTACTTGAGCAGCTGCTGCCCAACTGTCAAAGCAGTGCAACTCCGCTGCTCCTGTGCAGTTGATCCGCAGCCAAATTCAAAAGAATGTGCTGCTCTGGTAGGAAATTCAAGTGACGCACATTAAATGGTTACACAGTTTGACATTGACAGACTGTATAGTCGTAACACAGTATGTATTCTAAAATGTCAACTGCGTAAATGTAAGTATGCATTATATAGCACCTAGGGCAGGGGTCGGCAACCCAAAACGTTGAAAGAGCCATATTGGACCAAAAAACAAATCTGTCTGGAGCCGCAAAAAATGAAAAGTCTTATATAAGTGTTATAATGAAGGCAACACATGAGCTAAGTGTCTATATTAGCTATAATAGCCTACTATCAAAATGACTTTAAAAGTCTTATATAAGGGTTATAATGAAGGCAACACATGACGTAAGTGTCTATATTAGCTATCATAGCCTACTATCAAAATGACTTTAAAAGTTTTATATAAGTGTTATAATGAAGGCAACACATGACGTAAGTGTCTATATTAACTATAGTAGCCTACTATCAAAATTACTTTAAAAGTCTTATGTAAGTGTTCTATAGAAAGCAACACATGATGTAAGTGTCAATATTAGCTATAATAGCCTACTATCAAAATGAATTTAAAAGTCTTATATAAGTGTTATAATGAAGGCAACACATGATGTAAGTGTCTATATTAGCTATAATAGCCTACTATCACAATGACTTTAAAAGTCTTGTATAAGTGTTATATAGAAAGCAACACATGATGTAAGTGTCAATATTAGCTATAATAGCCTACTATCAAAATGACTTTAAAAGTCTTATATAAGGGTTATAATGAAGGCAACATATGACCTAAGTGTCTATATTAGCTATGATAGCCTATTATCAAAATGACTTTAAAAGTCTTATATAAGTGTTATAATGAAGGCAACATATGACCTAAGTGTCTATATTAGCTATGATAGCCTATTATCAAAATGACTTTAAAAGTCTTATATAAGTGTTATAATGAAGGCAACATGTGATGTAAGTGTCTATGTTAGCCATGATAGCCTTCTATCAAAATGACTTTAAATGTCTTATATTAGGGTTATAATGAAGGCAACAGATGACTTAAGTGTCTATATTAGCTATAATAGCCTACTATCAAAATGACTTTAAAAGTCTTACATTAGGGTTATAATAAAGGCAACACATGATGTAAGTGTCTATATTAGCTATAATAGCCTACTATCAAAATGACTTTAAAAGTCTTACATTAGGGTTATAATAAAGGCAACACATGATGTAAGTGTCAATATTTGCTATAATAGCCTACTATCAAAATGACTTTAAAAGTCTTATATAAGGGTTATAATGAAGGCAACACATGATGTAAGTGTCTATATTAGCTATATTAGCCTACTATCAAAATGACTTTAAAAGTCTTATATAAGGGTTCCTGGGTGCGGCGCCGCTGCTGCCCACTGCTCCCCAAGGGGATGGGACAAATGCAGAGGACAAATTTCACCACATCTAGTGTGTGTGTGACAATCATTGGTACTTTAATCTTTAATAATGAAGGCAACACATGATGTAAGTGTCTATATTAACTATAGTAGCCTACTATCAAAATGACTTTAAAAGTCTTATATAAGGGTTATAATGAAGGCAACACATGATGTAAGTGTCAATATTAGCTATAATAGCCTACTATCAAAATGACTTTAAAAGTCTTATATAAGTGTTATAATGAAGGCAACATGTGATGTAAGTGTCTGTTAGCTATGATAGCCTTCTATCAAAATGACTTTAAAAGTCTTATATTAGGGTTATAATGAAGGCAACACATGACTTAAGTGTCTATATTAGCTATAATAGCCTACTATCAAAATGACTTTAAAAGTCTTAAATAAGGGTTATAATGAAGGCAACACATGATGTAAGTGTCTATATTAGCTATAATAGCCTACTATCAAAATGACTTTAAAAGTCTTATATAAGGGTTATAATGAAGGCAACATATGACCTAAGTGTCTATATTAGCTATGATAGCCTATTATCAAAATGACTTTAAAAGTCTTATATAAGTGTTATAATGAAGGCAACATGTGATGTAAGTGTCTATGTTAGCCATGATAGCCTTCTATCAAAATGACTTTAAAAGTCTTATATTAGGGTTATAATGAAGGCAACACATGACTTAAGTGTCGGTATTAGCTATATTAGCCTACTATCAAAATGACTTTAAAATTCTTATATAAGTGTTATAATGAAGGCAACACATGATGTAAGTGTCTATATTAACTATAGTAGCCTACTATCAAAATTACTTTAAAAGTCTAATATAAGTGTTATATAGAAAGCAACACATGATGTAAGTGTCAATATTAGCTATAATAGCCTACTATCAAAATGACTTTAAAAGTCTTATATAAGTGTTATAATGAAGGCAACATGTGATGTGTCTATGTTGGCTATGATAGCCTTCTATCAAAATGACTTTAAAAGTCTTATATTAGGGTTATAATGAAGGCAACACATGATGTAAGTGTCTATATTAGCTATAATAGCCTACTATCAAAATGACTTTAAAAGTCTTATATAAGTGTTATAATGAAGGCAACACATGATGTAAGTGTCTATATTAGCTATAATAGCCTACTATCAAAATGACTTTAAAAGTCTTATATAAGGGTTATAATGAAGGCAACACAAGATGTAAGTGTCTATATTAGCTATATTAGCCTACTATCAAAATGACTTTACAAGTCTTATATAAGTGTTATAATGAAGACAACAAATGATATAATTCAATCAATCAATCAATCAATGTTTACTTATATAGCCCTAAATCACGAGTGTCATCCTCGGCTCAGATCCCACATCAGGGCAAGAAAAAACTCAACCCAATGGGATAATAATGAGAAATCTTGGAGGGGAACGCAGATGTGGGGCCGCTAAAGAGCCACATGCGGCTCGAGAGCCGCGGGTTGTTGACCCCCGACCTCGGCGTATCAAAATGAACACATCAATCCAGATGAATTATAAGCATGGTTAAAAATGTAACATAATTAACTAAATTCAACTTAAAAACACAATTATCTGAATTGTGTGTTTTAGGCATTTGCAGCATTTTTCCCGTGCAGTTGCTTCTTTGATCATGCAACGTTTATGTAATTGCAGGGTTTTAGATTTGCAGCATTTTCCTACTGCTTTAAAATTTTTGGTAATTGGAGCGTTTAGCCATGCCGACCAACATATATATTTCATTAACAAAAATAATAAACAGAGAAAACTGATTATTATTGTTCAGAAAGGATGTGAACAACTCACCATTCGATTCGATTCGATTCTGAAACTTGGATTGATCATTTGATTCAACATGATTCTGGATTCAAAACGATTCTGACAATATGTTATTTGGTGTAAAAAATTATAATAAGACATTTTTAAAACAGGTTACAGGTAACAAAAGTCTATTTGTGAGCGACTAAACGCAGAGAGGGCATATAAATGTATTTTAAAAAATAATTCTTACAATTATTTATAATTGAAAATTATGAATCGATTTAGAATGGGTATTTGTAAGAATCGCGATTCGATTGTGACTCGATTATTCTACTTGATATTTTGGAATAAATGACACAAAAAAAAGATTTCATGACATTCTTAGTCCTAGAAAATAGATTGGAACTTAAACTGGGAAGTCTTAAAGTAAAAAAAAAAAAAGGTAAATGTGTGAATGTGCAATACATACGTTTATGCAAAGCCCATAGCCATAAAATGAGCTTTGCCGGATTAGAGTCCGTGCTGTGTTTGTGGGTGACATTTGAAAAAAAACAAAAAAAAAAACAGGATGACACAGTGAATGAGGAGTAAAAAAGAATACATAATTAAAATTCTTCATTGATGCTGGGGTGAGCTAAGGGTTAGCTAAGTGTCATCATCCCAATAAAATTCCAGAACAATAAACTTAACTGCCCTGTCCTCACACACACACACACACACACACACACACACACACACACACACACACACACACACACACACACACACACACACACACACACACACACACACACACACACACACGTCAGGCTGTGGACTTCCATGAGAAACGACAGCTCGGTCGGCGTTGCCATTTTAGCTGCTGACAACCCAATTGTGGTTTCTGTCTGGTCTAATGGAAATATACATGTAATTATGAGCAATATGCACAGTTATTTATAAAACAAAGTTGTCAGAGTGCATTTTTGCATTTTTGATATCTTCAGCCTCCCAACATACCACTTACTATATTTGTACGTATCAGAAAACAAAAAACAATCACAAAGCAGGTCGACTTAAGTACACAGTACAATGACAAACGGAAGAAACAAGAAATAAAGATTTACCTCGGTTTTTGTACGACTTACTTTTTCTTAACCTCTTAAAGCCCAAGCTGTTTGTTTACATGTTTTTTTTTATTTCTCTTTGCTATTTGGGCTTATTGGACCCTAATTAGAATAAAAACTAAAAATCATCTTTTGATATGATGTACTTAGTCCATAAGTACACAAACGTGTACTTCATGTGTAGTGACATGCTTATTTTTATTTTTACACTTTTTTTTTTCCAAATTCCATTGTATGTTATACTCTTCTGACACCACCAGTTGGCAGTATAAGTGTCCATATGTCGGCATAAGACCCCAATTCAGCAGTGTACACAATTTTGGAAATAAGAGCTAAAAGGTGCTGTCCACGCATGTGGCCACTAAGGCCTTTTTTAGCTAGATTTTTTATTTTTTTAAAGATCGATGATTTCCCCCACCTTCCGTGCAACCGTTAGAGAGCAATATATATATATATATATATATATATATATATATATATATATATATATATATATATATATATATATATATATATATATATATATATATATATATATATATATATATATATATATATATATATATATATATATATATATATATATATATATATAAATTATATATATATTAGAGATGTCCGATAATATCGGCCTGCCGATATTATTGGCCGATAAATGCTTTAAAATGTAATATCGGAAATTATTGGATTTTTTTTATTTATTTGTTGTTTTTTTTATTACATCAACATAAAAAACACAAGATACACTTACAATTAGTACACCAACCCAAAAAACCTCCCTCCCCCATTCACACTCATTCACACAAAAGGGTTGTTTCTTTCTGTTATTAATATTCTGGTTCCTACATTATATATCAATATATAACAATACAGTCTGCAAGGGATACAGTCCGTAAGCGCACATAATTGTGCGTGCTGCTGGTCCACTAATAGTACT
Source organism: Entelurus aequoreus (assembly GCF_033978785.1). Taxonomy (NCBI): domain Eukaryota; kingdom Metazoa; phylum Chordata; class Actinopteri; order Syngnathiformes; family Syngnathidae; genus Entelurus; species Entelurus aequoreus. The sequence continues at coordinate 8,206,305 of NC_084752.1, forward strand.
AACCTTTAACAGTTAATTTTGCTCATTTTCATTAATTACTAGTTTCTATGTAACTGTTTTTATATTGTTTTACTTTCTTTTTATTCAAGAAAATGTTTTGAATTTATTTATCTTATTCTATTTTATTATTATTTTTAAAAAGGACCTTATCTTCACCATACCTGGTTGTCCAAATTAGGCATAATAATGTGTTAATTCCTTGACTGTGTATATCGGTATCGGTTGATATCTGTATCAGTTGATATCAGTATCGGTAATTAAGAGTTGGACAATATCAGAATATCGGCAAAAAGCCATTATCGGACATCCCTAATATATATATATCTATATATATATATATATATATATATATATATATATATATATATATATATATATATATATATAGATATATATATATATTTATTCATTACTCACTTTTCTTTTGTTATTGTATGTAAAAAAAACTGCACTGCAACTACAGAATTTCTCCATTGTGGGATGAAAACAAGTCCATCCATCCATCCATGTGCAGTACATGACACGGGTTGAAAATCAGCAGTGCAATATTCCTCTGAGAGAAGTTGTGTTGTATTTCATATTGAAATGAAGTTGAAATGACTCTATGGGAATAAATCAAATGAATGAAACCAGCCAACAATCCATATCTTCTTTAAATTAAAATCTGTTGTGCCACATTTTTTGCTTGCAAACAAAAACACGGCAAAAATGAAACCGACGTCATAGCATGTAATGAAAAACAACAGGAAGAAACACCCACATATCCAATAAAATAATATAACTTTTTTATAGAAACCTTGCTTTGCTGTTCTTCTTTAAATTAAATGTTGTCAGGATATTATCAATTTTCATAAGTTACACTCAAACAGTTAACAGGTTGTTTTTTTCCCTAATCAAATTCATTGAATTATTTGAATAATCGTTGCAGTCCTATTTGTAAAGACTCCCCCGTTCTGCTTGGTATCACAGCATCTACTTCTCTGAGCCGCTGTGCTGCACTGTGATTTAAGCTAATGACCGGGATATTACTGGAAAGGAGAGAACATCTTATTTTAGAGACTGCTGGATTTATTGAAATAGTAGAAATTGCTCAATAATTATAGTTTTAAAATAGCAGTGCAAATAATGTTGTCAGTGAAAGTTTCGGTGTTAAATAAATACAAATTTTTTTTTTAAAGTTGGGCAGTACGGATTAAAATTCTTAACATGCAACATATGACTCGCAGGTCGAAGACTATTATCCCTATGTATGGTATAGGGCAGGGGTCGGCAACCCAAAATTTTGAAAGAGCCATATTGGACCAAAAATACAACAAAAAAAATATTTCTGGAGCCGCAAAAAATTTAAAGTGTTATAACAAAGGCAACACATGATGTAAGTGTCTATATTAGTTATATTAGCCTACTATCAAAGGCTGACGCAAATCTTCATTGACAGAAATTATGTATTTTTATTTTTATTTTAAAAATTTTTGCAACATAGGAAATCATTAGTAACATGGAGGCTTCTCACAGGATGAGATACCTTCTAGAAATGACTGGCTCAGAATGGTCAAAGGTATAGATGTGTGTGTCCAAGTTAAAGTAAACGGTTGGCTGTCTTCTTCTTCTAATGGATTTATTACAATCTTTGCAAGCTGGGTAACGTTTGCTGTGGTCTGGAACAACATGGCACACAAACAACTATAAGAAATGCAGCCAATATTACATACGGATAATGTGTCATGAGACATGCAAATATAAATTAAATAGACAGAGGACATAAGTAAAGGAAATTAAATGAGCTCCAATAATACCTACAAACGAGGCAGGATAATGGGTAACGTCTGCTGTGGTCTATAACAACAAGGCACGCTATCAACTATCAGAAATGCAATATTACATACAGATAATGTGTCATGAAACATGGAAAAATAAACTAAATACACAGAGGACATAAGTAAAGAAAATTAAATATAGCTACAAACGAGGCATAATGATGCAATATGTACCGTATTTTTCGGAGTATAAGTCGCTCCGGAGTATAAGTCGCCCCTGCCAAAAATGCATAATAAAGAAGGGAAAAAACATATATAAGTCACACTGGAGTATAAGTCACATTTTTTGGGGACATTTATTTGATAAAACCCAACACCAAGAATAGACATTTGAAAGGCAATTTAAAATAAATAAAGAATAGTGAACAACAGGCTGAATAAGTGTACGCTATATGATGCATAAATAACCAACTGAGAACGTGCCTGGTATGTTAACGTAACATATTATGGTAAGAGTCATTCAAATAACTATAACATATAGAACATGCTATACGTTTACCAAACAATCTGTCACTCCTAATCGCTAAATCCCATGAAATCTTATACATCTAGTCTCTTACGTGAATGAGCTAAATAATATTTGATATTTTACGGTAATGTGTTAATAATTTCACACATAAGTCGCTCCTAAGTATTAGTCGCACCCCCTTCCAAATTATGAAAAAAACTGCGACTTATAGTCCGAAAAATACGGTACATATGGCTAGCCTAAATAGCATGTTAGCATCAATTAGCTAGCAAATATGCTTGATTAGCACGCCAGTATATCAATAAAATCAACAAAGCTCACCTTTGTGCATTCACGCACAGCATAAAACGTTTGGCGGACAAAATGAGACAAAGAAAGAGTGGCATAAAACACGTGTTTCTGTGGCAGCATTGCAGAAAGTTGTACATGTAAACAAACTACGATGACTTCAAGGAATGTGAAATTAGTAGGACAAAACGGTGCTTGCCAAATCATCTCATCAGTGAAGCATGTTTAATATAAACAGTGGGATTTCTAACAATTAAAAATGTATGTTTTTCTTCATATTTTTCCATTTTCACACATCTCTGAAAGAGAATTGACTAACGTGGACCCCGACTTAAACAAGTTGAAAAACTTATTCGGGTGTTACTATTTAGTGGTCAACTGTACGGAATATGTACTGTACCGTGTAAACTGTACAGTTTCATATAATGTATTCTCTTCCTTTGCAATCTACTAATAAATGTTTCAATCAATCAATCAGTCCAAGGAGCCACAAGGGCGGCGCTAAAGAGTCGCATGCGACTCTAGAGCCGTGGGTTGCTGACCCCCGGTCTAGGGTGTCTTGCTTCATGCAAATTATATTGAATGATTACTTTGTATCGTTAGCTGGAAATATACAAAAAAAAAACAATCATGTTGTGGCGTTACTGTTTGTGTTAGAAATTGTAAATGGTACAATGTCTGTTCTGTGTTATCCTTTGGTGACTTTTTTTTTAGTGAAACAAATAGTGTGTGCGCCAGTGCGTTAGTGTGCATGTGATTGTGTAGTGCATGTGAGAGACAGGAGAGCGTGAGAGGGAGGACGACTTCTGCTGCCGGAAAAATCTCTAGTAATAATTTGGTGTTCAGTGGGTGTTAGACTAATCTCTCACCCTTGAATTACTGCCTACCTGCAAAGCAATAAATCACTCGGTGCGTGTACACAAGTGTGTGTGAGTGACTGTAATAAATCACTTTCCACAGGTTACTTAAGTGTTGTGCCGCTGTATGACACTGATTATTATGTGCAAAAGCATGAGGGGGGAATCAGAGAGGCGCAAAGGAAGAAATAGAGTAGAAATAATATAAATTGGGGAAGTAGGAAAAGGGAAAGTGGAGATGAAGAGGATGGGGTTGAAGATATATCTTGTGATACCAAATGAACTGGTGACAGCTGGCATTCCCTTCTTAAACCGCTGCGCTTAAGACGCTTATTAGAAAAAGATCAAATCAATAATGCAAAACCAGTGAAGTTGGCACGTTGTGTAAATGGTAAATAAAAACAGAATACAATGATTTGCAAATCCTTTTCAACTTATATTCAATTGAATAGACTACAAAGACAAGATACTTAACGTTCGAACTGGTAAACTTTGTTATTGTCTGCAAATATTAGCTCATTTGTAATTTGGTGCCTGCAACATGTTTCAAAAAAGCTGGCAAAAGTGGCAAAAAAGACTGAGAAAGTTGAGGAATGCTCATCCAACACTTATTTGGAACATCCCACAGGTGGGCAGGCTAATTGGGAACAGGTGGGTGCCATGATTGGGTATAAAAGCAGCTTCCATGTCTCAGTCATTCACAAACAAGGATGGGGCGAGGGTCACCACTTTGAACAAATGCGTGAGCAAATTGTCGAACAGTTTAAAAACAACATTTCTCAACGAGTTATTGCAAGAAATTTCGGGATTTCACCATCTACGGTCTGTAATATCATCAAAAGCTTCAGAGAATCTGGATAAATCACTGCATGTAAGCGGCAAGGCCGAAAACCAACATTTAATGCCTGTTACCTTCGATCCTCAGTATGTAAAGGATATCACCACATGGGCTCAGGAACACTTCAGAAAACCACTGTCAGTAACTACAGTTGGTCGCTACATCTGTAAGTGCAAGTTAAAACTCTACTATACAAAGCGAAAGCCATTTTATTTTTTTATTTTTTATTATTTATTTATGTATTATTTTAAAATGAATTTATTAATCAATCCAACAAAACAATACACAACAATACCATAACAATGCAATCCAATTCCAAAACCAAACCCGACCCAGCAACATTCAGAACTGCAATAAACAGAGCAATTGAGAGGAGACACAAACACGACACAGAACAAACCAAAAGTAGTGAAACAAAAATTAATATCATCAACAACAGTATCAATATTAGTAACAATTTCAAAATAGCAGTGATTAAAAATCCCTCATTGATATTATCATTGAAAACATTAATACAAAAAATACAAAAATGAACAATAGTGTCACAGTGGCTTACACTTGCATCGCATCTCATAAGCTTAACAACACACTGTGTCCAATATTTTCCACAAAGATATAATAAGTCATATTTTGGTTAATTTAATAGTTAAAACAAATTGAAATAATGGATCCCATATTCTAATATATGACTCATTATTATCTGAACTAAATGCATTTTTTTCTACTGATATCATCTCCATAGCTTGTGTATACCAGTCAGTATGAGTTGGACTATCAACATCTATCCATTTTTTTAATATGCAAGTTAAAACTCTGCTATGCAAAGCGAAAGCCATTTATCAACAACACCCAGAAACGCCGCCGGCTTCGCTGGGCCCGAGCTCATCTAAGATGGACTGCTGCAAAATGGAAAAGTGTTCTTTGGTCTGATGAGTCCGCATTTCAGATTGTTTTTAGAAACTGTGGTCGTTGTATCCTCCGGAACAAAGAGGAAAAGAACTATCCGGACTGTCATAAGCGCAATGTTCAAAAGCCAGCATATGTGATGGTATGGGGGTGTATTAGTGCCCAAGGCATGGGTAACTTACACATCTCTGAAGGCACCATTATAACCCTACAGGTTTTGGAGCAACATATGCTGCCATCCAAGCAACGTTATCATGGACGCCCCTGCTTATTTCAGCAAGACAATGCCAAGCCACATTCTGCTTCGTAGTAAAAGAGTGTGGGTACTAGACTGGCCTGCCTGTAGTCCAGACCTGTCTCCCATTGGAAATGTGTGGCGAATTATGAAGCATAAAAGTTGAACAACTTAAGCTGTACATCAAGCAAGAATGGGAAATAGTTCCACCTGAAAAGCTTCAACAATTAGTCTCTTCAGTTCCCAAACGTTTAGTGAGTGTTGTTAAAAGGAAAGGCCATATAACACAGTGGTAAAAATTCAAAGTTAGTGATTATTTGCAAAAACAAATTAAAATTCTCAGTTCAAAAATTAAATATATTTTCTTTGCAGTCTATTCAATTGAATATAAGTTGAAAAGGATTTGCAAATCATTGTATTCTGTTTGTATTTACGAATTACACAATGTGCCAACTTCAGTGGTTTTGGGTTTTGTAAACAAAATCAATAAAATAACTAAAATGACATGCAGATATTTAAAAAAATAATAAAAATAACACTGTTTGCACTGGCAGACTAGAAGAGACACAGTTGCATAAACTCTGTGAGGACAGACTCATTGTTTGTGCTGTGAGGTGTTGATATTATCCTAGCACACCACACACAAAGATCGAAACTACTCTGGGGGGGGTTTTAAGTGTAGAGTCTAGACTTTACGTAAATGTATCGCATGTGTATGTTGATACAAGCCCGGTGTCGCAGTTACCGTAGCAACACAAATGCAACCGCACTGCCTTTGTACCGGGGTTCGGGCATTTTAGAAGGTAATTGTTTTGAATCAGATGTCGCTTGCACCAACAGTGAGTGGGGTATTGACTTGAACTGGAAACACTGTAAAAGTGGCTTTTTTATTATTATTCGGAGTATAAAGTAGGCGGTCATAGAACAGAGAAAAAACATGGCACTCGAGCACTGCACCTGTTTACAGTGTTAATGATTACAGGCCAAATGAAAATGGTCAAAAACATGTCAAGGCTGTCGGGATCGTTGAGAAAGTAAGTGAAAGACTGACGGTAATTGCAAACGGTGATCTCTATCAGGCCACTGGTCCTGCTCTCAAGCACACACTCCTACTATGCTCTTTCTTCTTCTTTGTCAATACTAAGCAATTACAAATCGATCTTGCTCCACGTCTACCTAAATAGATATCAACTCAACCGGCTGTGTAACAGCAGACACATCTCATGATGGGTCAACACACTTAATTGCAGAGGAAAACGCATGTTGAAGTTCATTTGAAGGTTTCTGCAAAACATTTGGACAAGTCTGTGAAATACAAGAGAATATACAGTAGCCTGGTGGGCTGACACTCTGGATGTCATAATACTCACCTTGTTTGTGGAAGAAGGCTCGACTAGGTGCTGAATTCGGTAGTTTTATAGGCACCGGCAGAATTCCGTCGGTACTAACAAGTATCGATTGCTGTAAAATATGTTGATATCCTTCGTTGCACGTGATGTCAATTAAAACTAGAGATGTCCAATAATATCGGCCGATAAATAGTTTAAAATGTAATATCGGAAAATATCGGTATCGTTTTTTTAATTATCGGTATCGTTTTTTTATATATTTTTATTTATTTATTTATTTATTAAATCAACATAAAAAACACACGATACACTTACAATTAGTGCACCAACCCAAACAACCTCCCTCCCCCATTTACACTCATTCACACAAACGGGTTGTTTCTTTCTGTTATTAATATTCTGGTTCCTACATTATATATCAATATATATCAATACAGTCTGCAAGGGATACAGTCCGTAAGCACACATGATTGTGCGTGCTGCTGGTCCACCAATAGTACTAACCTTCAACAGTTAATTTTACTCATTTTCATTAATTACTAGTTTCTATGTAACTGTTTTTATATTGTTTTACTTTCTTTTTTATTCAAGAAAATGTTTTTAATTTATATATCTTATTTTATTTTATAATTTTTTTTAAAAAAGGACCTTATTTTCACCATACCTGGTTGTCCAAATTAGGCATAATAATGTGTTAATTCCACGACTGTATATATCGGTATCGGTTGATATCGGTATCGGTAATTAAAGACTTGGACAATATCGGAATATCGGATATCGGCAAAAAGCCATTATCGGACATCCCTACTTAAAACTCGACCGGCTAGAACACAATAGGGTTGTACGGTATACCGGTACTAATATATAGTACTGTGATACTAATGAATCATGTTCGGTACTTTACTGCCTCTAAAAACTGCAGTGGCTTTTTTCCTATTACATACAAGAACATGCTATTAGTACCTTGTTACATACATTTGAATATACATTTACAATGAACACTCGCTTTAAGAGATTTTTACCTTATTCGTCCAAAATCTCCTGAATGACCTTTGAAGTAGCAACAAAAGGGGTTATTTTGTTGTATCTGTCAGTAAACTCGCCATGAAAGCGCTAAAACATACCGGTGTAGTGAGTTTACATGATTTACCCAAGGACGTTTTTGCATGTGACACATGCAGCCTACTCTTATCTCTTATGTTTGACTGCCATCTACTGGTTACACTTATCATTACCTCCCACACACGTTTCTGCAACAAACGTGGTACCCATTTACAAATACATAAAGATACAGTACATGTACAACACAGTGAATATTTATCCTCTCTAGCTAACAAAATTCCGGCCTATGTCACTAATAGTATAGTACCACGATCCTAATGAATCATATTCGGTACTATACCGCCTCTAAGAAGTACCGGTCCCCCCCTTTTTATTTATTTATTTTTTTGTTTTAACAGGCATGACGGCGCGTCGTCGTCTCGTAGCTCTCCGGCTTCACATTATAAACAAACGCCATGGGTGGATCCACACCTGACATCCATTGTAATGATACCAAGTACAGGAGCGTATCTAGCCACAGTAGATCACTACTGTGATCGCATCGATATTTTTTATGTCACAAAATCTTTTTTCCTTTTTAAAATTCCTATTATGTTTATAAATTCAGGAAATATGTCCCTGGACACATGAGGACTTTGAATATGACCAGTGTATGATCCTGTAACTACTTGGTATCGGGTCGATACCTACATTTGTGGAATCATCCAAAACTAATGTAAAGCATCCAAAAAACAGAAGAATAAGTAATTATTACATTTTAACAGAAGTGTAGATACAACATTTTAAAACAGAAAGTAAGCAGATATTAACAGTATATGAACAAGTGGATTAATAATAAATTTTTTCAGTTTGTCCCTCATAATTTTGACAAAATAATAGAATGATAAATGACACAATATGCTACTGCATATGTCAGCAGCTAGATTAGGAGCCTTTGTTTGTTTACTTACTACTAAAAGAAAAGTTGTCTTGTATGTTCACTATTTTATTTAAGGACAAAATTGCAATAAGAAACATATTTTTAATGTACCCTAAGATTTTGTGTTAAAATAAAGCCAATAATGACATTTTTTGTGGTCCCCTTTATTTTGAAAATTACAGAAAAGTATCGAAATACATTTTGGTACCGGTACCCAAATATTGGTATCGGGACAACCATAGAAGACACTTCTCCATGCCTACAAAGCAAGTATGCCTTCTAAGAAACTTCAAATAATTAAAGGTTGGATGAATGGAAAATGTACCGTTACAAAAAGAACACAAACATTTCATCAAGTGCAGGTCAGCTCTGCATTGGTTTTGTTGTTGTATGGAAGAAGCTTTATAAACACAGGCCTCCTCCGCCCATGCAAAGTAGTCACAGCTTTTCCTCCAGGTCTCCAGTGACTGGCTCCCCCACACCGTCACTCTCTCCTGGCCCCTCAATGCCCTGCCGCTCCCCTGCTCCTGACCACTCTGGAGATTCAAGTCCAGAATCTTCTCAGAAGACTTCTTTAGGGAACAGCTGAACAAACATTTCTTATTTAACTAGGTTTGGAACGTGTACAATCAGAGCGACGTCACTCGCACGTACAGCAAGGCTCCATTTTGCAAAATGTGCAAGCTCTATGCTCATTTGTTACAGACTAATTTGCCATTGCAAATTTGGTACAGATTTTCTCCTGATTAAAACTATTGATTTTACATGGCGATTTCAACACCTTTAAATGTGGTCATCAGCACGGCAACTAAGATGCATGTCACATTCAAACAGCTGGCGTGTAATAAGATTCAAGGAACTGTATTGTCACACCACTGATACACCCACTATGGACTGGACTCTCACACTATTATGTTAGATCCACTATGGACTGGACTCTCACACTACTATGTTAGATCCACTATGGACTGGACTCTCACACTATTATGCTAGATCCACTATGGACTGGACTCTCACACTATTATGTTTGATCCACTATGGACTGGACTCTCACACTATTATGTTAGATCCACTATGGACTGGACTCTCACAATATTATGTTAGATCCACTATGGACTGGACTCTCACACTATTATGCTAGATCCACTATGGACTGGAGTCTCACAATATTATGCTAGAGCCACTATGGACTGGACTCTCACACGATTATGTTAGATCCACTATGGACTGGACTCTCACACTATTATGTTAGATCCACTCTGGACTGGACTCTCACAATATTATGTTAGATCCACTATGGACTGGACTCTCACACTATTATGCTAGATCCACTATGGACTGGACTCTCACACTATTATGTTTGATCCACTATGGACTGGACTGTCACAATATTATGTTAGATCCACTATGGACTGGACTCTCACACTATTATGCTAGATCCACTATGGACTGGACTCTCACACTATTATGTTAGATCCACTCTGGACTGGACTCTCACAATATTATGTTAGATCCACTATGGACTGGACTCTCACACTATTATGCTAGATCCACTATGGACTGGACTCTCACACTATTATGTTTGATCCACTATGGACTGGACTCTCACACTATTATGCTAGATCCACTATGGACTGGACTCTCACACTATTATGTTAGATCCAATATGGACTGGACTCTCACACTATTATGTTAGATCCACTATGGTCTGGACTCTCACACTATTATGTTAGATCCACTATGGACTGGACTCTCACACTATTATGTTAGATCCACTATGGACTGGACTCTCACACTATTATGCTAGATCCACTATGGACTGGACTCTCACAATATTATGCTAGATCCACTCGACGTCCATTGCACCGGTCGCCCCCACATCTGCGGTCCCCTTCTAGGTTTCTCATTGTCATCTCGTTGGGTTGAGTTTTTTCTTGCCCTAATGTGGGATCCGAGCCGAGGATGTCGTTGTGGCTAGTGCAGCCCTTTGAGACACTTGTGATTTAGGGCTATATAAGTAAACATTGATTGATTGATTGATTGATTGATTGGCATGAAATGTAGTCCCCAAGGTCCAAGTTTTTACCCAATCACTACTACAAGAACAATAGTATGTACACAGTAATTTAATAGAATAGGATATAGAGGGGGGTATAGACAGCATATTTTAATAGTAATAGTAATAGTTTTGTTTGAGGACAATCATGACACAAACCTCCCCAATTGTTAGAAAGTCCACTGTTTAATATGTTTGTGTGTATGCTTCGCTGATGAGAGTATTTGGTGAACATGGTTTTGTCCTACTAATTTCAGCGGTTCTTGAACGCACCATAGTGTGGACTGTGACGCAACAGTTTGTTTACATGTAAAATCTTCCACTCCTTTGTCTCATTTCGTCCACCAAATGTTTCATGCTGTGCGTGAATGCACAAAGGTGAGCTTTGTTGATGTTATTGACTTGTTGGAGAGCTAATCAGGCATATTTGGTCAGTGCATGACTGCAAGCTAATCAATGCTAACATGCTATTTAGACTAGCTGTACGTACGTATTGCATCATCGTGCTTCATTTGTAGGTATATTTAGGCTCATTTAATTTCCTTTACTTTTATCCTCTTTGTATATAATTTACATCTGCATGTCTCATGACACATTATCTGTATGTAATATTGGCTGCATTTCAGATCGTTTCTGTGCCATGTTGTTCCAGACCGCAGCAAATATTATCTAGCTTGCCAAATATTGTAATAAATCTATTAAAATAATGGTTTCTAATGTTGTAAAAATGTGTAGAATAAATATGAAATTTCAACATTTCTGTCAACGGAGATTTGCTTCTGCCTGCGACACAGTCATTTTGATAGTAGGCTATTACAGCTAATATGGACACTTACATCATGTGTTGCCTTCATTATAGACTTATATATGGCTTTTCGTTTTTTGCGGCTCCAGATTGATTAGTTTTGTGTAGTTTTGGTCCTATATGGCTCTTTTAACGTTTTTGGTTGCCAACCCCTGTCCTAGGGAGTCTGCAGGGGTACTGCAGTAGACTTGTGAAATTTTTGGTTGATCAGACTCAGTTTTAATACATGTTTCATATCTCGTTGCAATTTGTTCCACATACTTAAATGTATTTAAATACACATTAAAATTGATTCAACACACTATAGTGTAGTTTTGAAATCTCGGCGGCGTGGTCACCTTACTTGCTGTACTTTGGTTTAAAATAAAAAAAACATGAGTAAATATATTTCTATATTCTTGTTAGTATTTAAGAGATTTAGCGAGTATTTTAAATTAGATGCAAATAATGCAGTATATGTTTTATTTGAATATCTTAGTATTGCACAATAACAAGGTACTGTACTGTTAGGACCAGTTCAAATGAAAACAATCACAATGTTGTACAAGATATATGGGTATGGGGGTCTGTGCTCCATCTCTCCCCCAGTCTTAGGGTCCTTGGCCTGGAAAACGTTGAAGACCTTGGTCTATATACCACTGCCAATTAACATCTTGGAATTGCAATTGGATGCAAGTCTACTATATAATACTTGCAAATGTCTCAGAAGTGTATTAAATCAGGAAATAAAACCTGGACAGCACAGTTATCAATATCAGCTCACTGTTGAATAACATTGAGATTTTATGAAATTAACTTTTATTAACACTATTTGCACTCACACAGAAGTACCAAAAATGTGTGCCTTGGTGTAGAGCAGGGTGTCCAAAGTGCGGCCTGGGGGCCATTTGCGGCCCGCAGCTAATTGTTTACCGGCCCGCCACACATTCTGGAAATACTATTGTAAAAATAAAAAAGAATATTAAAAAAAGTGGAATGAGGTGAAATCTAACGAGAAAAAGTTGCAATGTTGACACAAAAGCTGCCATGTAGGCTGTTTTTTTTTCTTTTGTCTTTCTTTATTTTTCTTTTTTTGCCATTGCTCAAAAAAGAAAAAATAATGACAAAAAAATCCATGTTATAATGAATTATTTTCAGGGCTCCAATTACTTCAAATATTTCACTTTAAAATGTTTTCTGTGGTAAATATTGCATATATTGTGTAGTAGCCATATAAAAACATCAAAAGTTTTCTTTGACAAAAGAGCATAAAACAAACGAAATAATTGTTCCAGCATAAAATCGACAGATATATCTGAAGTTGATCTCGTAACTTAAGTGTTGAAAGTAAAAGAAAAACCTAATACAAATGTATCACTTTATGAGTGGGGTACCTTTTGGATCCAAAATATATTTAGTGATTTTTTATTTATCTTTTCACTGTGATTACTCAAAAATATGAAATAATTAAAATCAATTGTGTCCTGCATTATTGATCTTTTAGGGCTCTAATTACTAAATACTGCATATTTCAGTTTTACTATAAAAAAACTAAGTTGTTTTTGACAGAAAAGCCATAAAACATTTTTTTAAATTTGTATTACTTTATATCAACTTGAAGTTGATATAGAGATTTACTGTAAGCGTTAATTAATTTAAAAAAAAATAGTAATCTGACTTATTTTTAACATTTTATTGACTGAGACCCTTTATGGTCCCCGGGACCCCTAAAGGTAAAATAAATTAAAAAATCCATATATTTTGTTATGGTTTGAAAATGAAAAAGATCAAAATGGCCCCCACATGCTTTAATTTTTCCGTGTGCGGCCCTCAGTGGAAAAAGTTTGGACACCCCTGGTGTAGAGGTAACAATTCCAAAGTACTGTTTCACTTCAGATGTGAAAAATACCCATTCCTAGGCAACCCCAAAAAACATTAAATCTACAGTGAAGTTTGAAAGTGCTAAATTATAGTGTGGATCTGTTTTTTCAGCATACAATACTGGCAAACTTCAAATAATTAAAGGATGGATGAATGGAAAAATGTACCGACACATTCTTGGGGAAAAAGCTAACTGCAATCTACCAGCATTATGAAGATGAAACAAGGGTGGATATTTTATCAAGACACTTATCCCACAAACACACAGCCAAGGAAACTCTCACATGGTTTCAAAGAGAGAAAGTCAAGTTGTTTTATGTGAAAGAATTGGCTGCAGAGCATGCGATTAGTTACTTTAGAAGCTGTCATTATCTAGAAGTTTGTTTTTTTATCAAGTCTCAGTTAGCACATTGAATGTTTTTTCACATTACACATAACCTTATTCATAGACGTCTGTGGTTTGATGTCTTTGCATGTGTGGAGTGCAATAGTTGCTACCGACATCTGGTGCAATTTTCACATCAACAGCACTTTTTAGAAATACGTATATGTACTGAGAAAAATGGTGTCTTGTTCTGTCCTTATTTCATCCGCTTCATTTGTTCATTGCATTGTTATTATGACACTCAAAGTTCAATAAAACGCTGTTGTTGTGGTCCATAAAATACCGTTCGCATTATTCCAGAGATTGCGTTACATACAAATCTCTTTTTTTCAGTCTTTTCTTTTCGAAAATGGCAACCCCAAATGTTGAAAGAGCCATATTGCTCCAAAAATACAATCACATATTGTCTGGAGCCGCAAAAATTAAAAGCCTTATATCAGTCTAGTAACAAAGGAAGCACAATATGTAAGTGTCTATTAGCTATAATAGCCTACTATCAAAATGACTGTGTTGCAGGCTGATGCAAATCTTCGTTGACAGAAATGTTGAAATGTATATGTATTCGTCACATTTTTACAACTTTGGAAAACATTAGTAAACTGGAGGCTTCTCAGAGGGTGAGATAACTCCTGGAAATTACTGACTTAGAATGGCCAAAGGTATAGATGTGTGTGTCCGAGTTAAAGGAAACGGCGGGCTGTCTTCTTCGAATGGATTTATTACAATCTTTGCAAGCTGGGTTACCATTGCTGTGGTCTGGAACAACATGGCGCACAAACAACTATGAGAAATGGGGTTGATATTACATACAGATAATGTGTCATGAGACATGCATATATAAATTAAATACACAGAGGACATAAGTGAAGAAAATAAATTAGATCAAATATACCTACAAACGAGGCATAATGATGCAATATGTACATACAGCTAGCCTAAATAGCATGTTAGCATCGATTAGCTTGCAGACATGCAGTGACCAAATATGCCTGATTAGCACTCCACACAAGTCAATAACATCAACAAAGCTCACCTTTGTGCATTCACGCACAGCATGAAAAGTTTGGTGGACAAAATGAGACAACAAAAGGAGTGGCACAAAACACGTCTTTCTGAGGCAGCATCGAAGAAAGTTGTACATGTAAACAAACTACGATGAGTTCAAAGCCCGCCGAACGACGCTCACCAAATACTCTCATCAGTGAAACATGTTTAATATGAACAGTTCCTAAAGTTCCTTGGGTGAATAATGTAAACTCACTACACCACCGCTTTCATGGCGTGTTTACTGACAGATATAAGTAAGAACTTTACACTACTTTATATTAGAAATGGCAACAGCGGAGGATGAATGTCACATAAGAAGAAGATAGAGAAAAAGAACAAGCTCATTGACTACGGCGTCGGCACAGACTACAAAGGCAATTTTTCAGGATTTATGCAGATCCCAAATACAGATCAGCAGGTACCAGAAGGTAAGAATAGTTGCTTTTGCATAATACTGCGAAACAAAACGCTGTGGGCTCTGTACCGAGGATGTTGTTGTGGCTTGTGCAGCCCTTTGAGACACTTGTGATTTAGGTCTATATAAATAAACATTGATTGATTGAGATAATATGTCTTACCTTATACACACACCACTTGTATGTTGAAGCACATCAAACGGTGCAGTATCTATTATGTGTGACTGTCATCTACTTGTCACACTTATCATTTCACCATGTACCAAATAAAATAGCTTCGAGGTGGGTAAGCTCAACCAAACTTATTCCGTACATTAGGCGCACCGGGTTATAAGGCGCACTGTCGAGTTTTGAGGAAAAACAAAGATTTTAAGTGCGCCTTATAGCCCGGAAAATATGGTAGCTTTTTTTTCTGCACTTTGGACAGAGATTTGACTCAGGAAAGTCAAACCCAAACACAGAGCTTGTTGGGTGTAATTTGAACAATCTATTTGACCATTATAGGTAGGGGTGTGGGAAAAAATCGATTCGAATTCAAATCGCGATCCTCACGTTGTCCGATTCAGTATCGATTCTCATTTTTCAAATATCTATTTTTATTTATATTTTTTATTTTATTTATTTATTTTTAATTAATCAATCCAACAAAATAATACACAGCAATACCATAACAATGCAATCCAATTCCAAAACCAAACCCGACCCAGCAACACTCGGAACTGCAATAAACAGAGCAATTGAGAGGAGACACAAACACGACACAGAACAATCCAAAAGTAGTGAAACAAAAATGAATATTGTTAACAACCGTATCAATATTAGTTACAATTTCAACATAGCAGTGATTAAAAATCCCTCATTGACATTATCATTAGACATTAAAAAAAAAAAAAGAATAATAAAAAGAACAATAGTGTCACAGTGGCTTACACTTGCATCGCATCCAGTGTTTCCCACACATTCATTTATTTGTGGCGGCCCGCCACGAAAGAATTACGCCCCCCACAAATTAAAAAAAAATAAAAATAATATTTGGTTTTATTTATTTTTTTGTTCTGTCCAGCTTCTCAGGCAAATCATATAGTTGATGTAGATGCCCATATAGGCTGTTGAGATTTACTTTACAAAAGAGAAGTGTAGGATACTTCTCTTGTTGCCTTATTTGTATTTGACCACTACTGTTTTCTGTTTATTTGTTACTGACCGTGGCAGGACACCTCTGTCTCTGTTTCACTTTATGTTGCTGGTAAATAATATGGTTGTAGTAGTAGGCTAAAGTTAAATTATTTAGTATGCACTAATTAAAGGGCAGAGCTTTGAGACATTTTAGCTTTTATATTTTATAAGATATATTTTTTGTAAGGACCACAATTAATAAATATATTTCAGTGAATAACTCATTGTTCAAATCTGTATATAAATATGTACATAATGTGTTGTAATTATATTGTAAAATGGATGGATGGATGGATGGATGGACGTTTAAAACAAAACTGTTATTATTAATTAGTAAGTATACATTTTTTGAGCCTTTTTAGAGAAAATCATATCATTGTAGTACATTATGCAAATTACTCGATGATGTCATTGTGACCACGCCCATAGCCACACCCCCACCACCACAGGTATCTTGGCAGTTTATGGGAAACACTGGCATCTCATAAGCTTGACAACACACTGTGTCCAATATTTTCACAAAGATGAAATAAGTCATATTTTTGGTTCATTTAATAGTTAAAACTAATTTACATTATTGCATTCAGTTGATAAAACATTGTCCTTTACAATTATAAAAGCTTTTTACAAAAATCTACTACTCTGCTTGCATGTCAGCAGACTGGGGTAGATCCTGCTGATATCCTATGTATTGAATGAATAGAGAATCCTTTTGAATCGGGAAAATATCGTTTTTGAATCGAGAATCGCGTTGAATCGAAAAAATCGATTTATAATCGAATCGTGACCCCAAGAATCAATATTGAATGGAATCGTGGGACACCCAAAGATTCGCAGCCCTAATTATAGGTGAGCTCACGACAGTAAATATAAATCTGCAGTCTGCTTGTTCATATGCTGAGCGTGAACAGGCTGTCTGAATGACACACTCTAGATGCAGCACTAATTACTTGAACACGTTTCCTGCTTTTATTACTGCATTGTCAATACGGTCCCAGTGATTAGTTGGTCTGCACACTTATCTCACTAACATTCTCTATCATACTCACACTGGAAATAATATGACATGAAAGGTTTACAACGTCCAGAGGATGCATGGAGCTCCTGTCAGGTCAGCACATGACACACACACACACACACACACACACACACACACACACACACACACACACACACACACACACACACACACACACACACACACACAGATATAGATGGATGCATCTTGGAGGTCACTGTCAGCCCACAGGCAAAAGTTGAGCAGTCATTCAGAACACAATGAGAAAGTGTCGTGTGTTTGTGTGTGTCTGTGTGTGCCTGTGTGTGCGCACTTCACTTGTGTGTCTGACCTGGTTCATCAATGTGACTGTTTTTAGAGGGGACGTTTGTATGACAGCGACTGTTGATTGCAGGTCACACAAACGTGCATGGTGGCTCAACTGCTTATAGTTATGTTTCCACCACTGCAGGCACATACAGTATATGTACAAAACCAGTGACGTTGGCACGTTGGGTAAATGGTAAATAAAAACAGAATACAATGATTTGCAAATCCTTTTCAACTTATATTCAATTGAATAGACTGCAAATACAATGTATTTAATGTTCCAACTGAGAAACATTTTGTTTTTGCAAATAATCATTAACTTACAATTTAATGGCAGCAACACTTTGCAAAAAGTTGGCGCAGGGGCATTTTTACCACTGTGTTACATGACCTTTCCTTTTAACAACACTCAGTAAACGTTTGGGAACTGATGAGACCAATTTTTGAAGCTTCTCAGGTGGAATTCTTTCCCATTCTTGCTTGATGTACAGCTTAAGTTGTTCAACAGTCCGGGGTCTCCGTTGTGGTATTTTAGGCTTCATAATGGGTCACACATTTTCAATGGGAGACAGGTCTGGACTACAGGCAGGCCAGTCTAGTACCCACACTCTTTTACTATGAAGCCACGCTGTGTCGACTATGATGTCGACACAGACTACAAAGGCGGACTCACGCAATTTTTCAGGACTTATGTAGATCTCAAATACAGATCAGCAGGTACCAGAAGGTCAGAAAAGTTGCTTTTGCATAATATTACGAAACAAAACACCAGATAATGTCTTACCTTATACACACACCGTAATAATACTCGTATGTTGAAGCAAAGTACAATCCATCAAGCGGTGCGGCTTCATAGCTTACCAAAGTCGTACTAAAACATTTTGATAATTTTTGAGTGCCATGTGTAATGTTCTATATTTTCAATGGAACATATAAAATGTTGGTATTGTATATCTTATGTGTGACTGCCATCTACTGTCACACTTATCATTTCACCATGTACCAAATAAAATAGCTTCAAGGTCGGTAACCACAACCAAAATGATTCCGTACATTACGCGCACAGGGTTATAAGGCGCACTGTCGAGTTTTGAGAAAATGAAAGGATTTTAAGTGTGCCGTATAGTCTGAAAAATACGGTAATAATGATTGTGAACAAAAAAGGGCAGTTCCCCTTTAAGTTGAAGTACAACTTTAAATAAATTAGTCAATTGAAATTAATAAAAACAAACATGAATAGAAATTAATAGATATGAAATACAAATAAAATAAAATGAGACTATAAATATGAGTGAATGCATAATAAATACAAAAATAAAAATTAACAGCATAAATTAGTTTTGCATCAGTCCATCTTAGATGAGCTCGGGCCCAGCGAAGCCGGCGGCGTTTCTGGGTGTTGTTGATAAAGGGCTTTCGCTTTGCACAGTAGAGTTTTAACTTGCACTTACAGATGTAGCGACAAACTGTAGTTACTGACAGTGGTTTTCTGAAGTGTTCCTGTGGTGATACCCTTTACACACTGATGTCGGTTTTTGATGCAGTACCGCCTAAAGGAATCAAAGGTCCGTAATATCATCACTTCCGGGCAGTGATTTCTCCAGATTCTCTGAATCTTTTGATGATATTACGAACCGTAGATGTTGAAATCCCTAAATTCCTTGCAATAGCTCGTTGAGAAATGTTGTTCTTAAACTGTTCGACAATTTGCTCACGCATTTGTTCACGAATGACTGAGCATTTCATGGAAGCTGCTTTTGTACCCAATCATGGCACCCACCTGTTCCCAATTAGCCTGTTCACCTGTGGGATGTTCCAAATAAGTGTTTGATGAGCATTCCTCAACTCTCTCAGTCTTGTTTGCCTCTTGTGCCAGCTCTTTTGAAACATGTTGCAGCCATCAAATTCCAAATGAGCTAATATTTGCCCAAAAAATAATCAAGTTTTTCAGTTCGAACGTTAAGTATCTTGTCATTGCAGTCTATTCAATTGAATACAGGTTGAAAAGTATTTGCAAATAATTGTATTTTGTTTTTATTTACGTTTTACACAACGTGCCAACTTCACTGGTTTTGGGTTTGTATTTGAAGGGGACTTTTACCAACTTACACCATAACAACAACTGTTTCTTCATGACAGAACAAAGACATTATGTGCAGTATAAAGCAAGGGGGTAACTCTACGCCAGGGGTGTCCAAAGTGCGGCCCGTGGGCCATTTGCGGCCCGCAGGTAATTTTTTAACGGCCTCACAGCACATTCTAAAAATACGATGAAAAAAAAAAAAAAAAACATAAAAAGTGGTATAAAAGAGCAAACAGGTGAAATGTAACAAGAAAATGTTGCATTATTTACTCTAATAACACAAAGCTGCCATGCAGGCTGTTTCTTTCTTTAAAAAATAATAATGAATCAAAATCAATATCATTATGAATTATTGACCTATTCAAGGCTCCATTTACTTCACATTAAATATTCTAGTTTTTTAAAGAAGGGCCTAAAAAGAACAAACAAAAAACATAAACAGCAATAAAACTTATAATTGACGGATAGATCTGAAGTTGATCTTGAGACTATTGTGGTAAAAGTTTTAAAAAATATTGGATTTATTTTTTTAAACTTTACTGAGCAGTACCTTTTGGATCCCCTTAATAATTTTAGTGGGACTTTTTTTTTTTAAGTGTCATTGCTCAAAAAAATAATGAATTAAAATCAATGTTGTTTTGAGTTATTGACCTTTTTAAGACTCCAATTATTATATAATCTCAAATATTCCACTTTAAGATTTTATTGGGGGAAAATATTGCATATTTTGTGTTTTTTTTTCCATAAAAAAACACGGTTTTCCTTGACAAAAATGGCATACAACTTAAATCTTTAAAAGCGTTATACTGACAGATAGACATAATGTTGATCTAGAGATTTAAACCTTGAATAATAATAATAATAATAATACTGGATAATGACACATTTGTAATATTTTTTTTGACCAAAATCTTTTTGGGTCCCCGGGATCAAGTCTGAGTGGAGGCCTAAATGTATCTTTTTTATACATATATTGTATTGGTTTTTAAAATAAAAAATATCAAAATGGCCCCCGCTTGCTTTGATTTTTCAGTGTGCGGCCCTCAGTGGAAAAAGTTTGGACACCCCTGCTCTACGCCATCATTGCAAACTTAATTTTTAAGGTCAAAGTTCGATTCCCAGCTAATTATTCAGATTTAACGATTTAAAACATCACTGGTGGATACGCTTCCTAAAATAGGTTTTTTTTAAAATGCGCAAGCGATGAGCGCTCTCTGATGACCTCTTCAACTTCCTGACCATCAGTTGTGGTTGATGTTGTGTACTATGAACTATGTGGGTGCTGTAAATGTTGGCACAGGCAATCTACCAGCTGGAGTTAATCATCATTACTACTAACAGGAAGTTAAGAGGCCTCGTGAAGTTAAAAGACACGTTGGTTCATTCAGCACGACTGAAATAATTCCATTGGGTGCTTGAAGTGTACATCTAGCAAGTGATGCTTTGACCCTGTCTTGGCTTTTTAGAAAACGCCCGCGAGTGTCTAATTTGAGCTTTAAATTATTGCCTTTCTCAAGTAAAGATACAGTATATGTTTTATATAGTCAGTAGCTCCAGAAAAAGCCCAATATTTCAATTATGTACACTTTCATGGTGATATGTCTTAACTTCTGAACACAACTGCATTTTGGAGGCTGATTAATGCTCTACATGCTGTGTTTAGCTGGAGTACCTCAACTTACGAGCTTAACTGGTTATGGGACAGAGCTTTTAACTCAAAACACTCAGTATCTCAAGTCAACGTCTCCAATTAAAATATATATATATATACACTACCGTTCAAAAGTTTGGGGTCACCCAAACAATTTTGTGGAATAGCCTTCATTTATTTCTAAGAACAAGAATAGACTGTCGAGTTTCAGATGAAAGTTCTCTTTTTCTGGCCATTTTGAGCGTTTAATTGACCCCACAAATGTGATGCTCCAGAAACTCAATCTGCTCAAAGGAAGGTCAGTTTTTTAGCTTCTGTAGCGAGCTAAACTGTTTTCAGATGTGTGAACATGATTGCACAAGGGTTTTCTAATCATCAATTAGCCTTCTGAGCCAATGAGCAAACACATTGTACCATTAGAACACTGGAGTGATAGTTGCTGGAAATGGGCCTCTATACACCTATGTAGATATTGCACCAAAAACCAGACATTTGCAGCTAGAATAGTCATTTACCACATTAGCAATGTATAGAGTGTATTTCTTTAAAGTTAAGACTAGTTTAAAGTTATCTTCATTGAAAAGTACAGTGCTTTTCCTTCAAAAATAAGGACATTTCAATGTGACCCCAAACTTTTGAACGGTAGTGTATATATATATATATATATATATATATATATATATATATATATATATATATATATATATATATATATATATATTAGAGATGTGCGGATAGGCAATTATTTAATCTGCAACCGCATCACAAAAGTCGTCATCCACCCGCCATCCACCCGCCATCCACCCGAACTAACATTTTATCAAAACCACAACCGCCTGCCACCCGCCACCCACCCGTTGTTCCATCCATCCATCCATTTTCTACCGCTTATTCCCTTCGGGGTCGCGGGGGCGCTGAAGCCTATCTCAGCTACAATCGGGCGGAAGGCGGGGTACACCCTGGACAAGTCGCCACCTCATCGCAGGGCCCCCACCCGTTGTTATATATCTAATATAGACAATGCAAGGCATTCCTGTTAAAGAAAGGAGACTGATCCAATGCAGCAGAGACATTCAATGCGTGCCACACATTAATATCTCTTGGCCACGCATTAGAGGCTAAGAGATAATGCGTGATAATATTATTTATCATTATTATAATATTATTGTCATTTCCATTAAGAAAGTGTTGACTATTATTGTTATTTTTTTTCCCTGGTCTTTAGTATTCCCTTTTTTAGTTTGTCGCGTACCACGTTTGCTGCCCGCGTTGCCATCTTTTTATTTGTTTCTTCTTCTTCTGTTGTGTTGTGTTGTAGTGTGCTGTGTCACGCCAAATTTCTTCCCCTTACAAAAACATCCCCCCCCCCCCATTTACTTCCGTGGTCATGTTTCCTCTTACGTCATTGACAGCGATCGATAGCACTTCGGCTTTGACTGCCCGTCGCTGGAAAGATACTTCGTCTTTGACAGCTGCTGGAATCTGAAGAAATCGATTATTGTTTTTTTTTGTACAGGCGCGAAACAGGACAGTCGCGTGCGGTTTAAGGACCCCCGGCAACTTTGTGACTTTATTGGACGCAGCCCCGGAAGTAAATGGGGGGAACGCTTTTGTAGGGCGGAAGAAATTTGGCGTGACAGCTGCAGCAGTGCCTGATGAATAATTGCCTGTTTCAAAGAGTGCTGCTCGTTTTTCTTATGTGGGTAACAACATTTAACTATGTATTTTTTTTTTTCTGAATTGGTTCAACCGCCACCCGCCCGAATCTATTTAAAATAAAACATTTTCGTCATGCATCCGCCCGACCCGCAAATTATCCGCGGACTCCGCAAACCGCGCATCTCTAATATATATATATTAGGGATGTCCGATAATGGCTTTTTGCCGATATCCGATATTCCGATATTGTCCAACTCTTTAATTACCGATACCGATATCAACCGATACCGATATATACAGTCGTGGAATTAACACATTATTATGCCTAATTTGGACAACCAGGTATGGTGAAGATAAGATAAAAAATAATACAATAAAATAAGATAAATAAATTAAAAACATTTTCTTGAATAAAAAAAAAAAGTAAAACAATATAAAAACAGTTACATAGAAACTAGTAATGAATGAAAATTAGTAAAATTAACTGTTAAAGGTTAGTACTATTAGTGGACCAGCAGCACGCACAATCATGTGTGCTTACGGACTGTATCCCTTGCAGACTGTATTGTTATATATTGATATATAATGTAGGAACCAGAATATTAATAACAGAAAGAAACAACCCTTTTGTGTGAATGAGTGTGAATGGGGGAGGGAGGTTTTTTGGGTTGGTGCACTAATTGTAAGTGTATCTTGTGTTTTTTATGTTGATTTAACAAAAAAAAAAAAAAAACACGATACCGATAATATAAAAACGATACCGATAATTTCCGATATTACATTTTAAAGCATTTATCGGCCGATAATATCGGCATGCCGATATTATCGGACATCTCTAATATATATATATATTTTTTTAAATTGGTGGTGGCCTCCCCAAAACCGCACAATTTGTACTCCTAACATGTCTTTAAAAAGCCTAATGTTTTAGATAAGAAATATCGTACGATATAATGTACTACAAACAACTACAGTAGTTTTATAAAGTAGTTTAATAGGAATATCCAGAATTTACCTTGGAGGGTTGACTTTCTACGGAATCTCCTTTCAGCTGCTCTTAGCTGTCAAACACACCATCAGCAGCTTCTCCGTATGTTCATGGCGTTAGAATCATTCTGCTTCAGTGTGGTGCAGACTAGCAGTGATACACTCCAATTGCTACGCCAAGTTGACGACATGCTCTGTCATGTTTTTGATTACCATATTTCCCGGACCATAGGGCGCACCGGATTACGAGGCGCACTGCTGATGAGCGGGTCTTGTCAGGTCTTTTTTCATACAAAAGGCGCACTGGATTATAGGACGCATTAAAGGGTTCATATTATGATTTTTTTCTAAATGTAAAACACTTCTTTGTGGTCTACATCAGTGGTCCCCAACCACCGGGCCGCGATTGGTACCGGGCCGCACAACAAATTTAAAAAAAAATTATAATACTTTTTTTTTTTTATTTGTTTTAATTTATTTATTTTTTTAATTAAATCAACATAAAAAACACAATATATAGATTATATATCAATATAGATCAATACAGTCTGCAGGGATACAGTTCGTAAGCACACAAGATTGTATTTCTTTATGAAAAAATAAATAAATACAAAATAAATAAAAACATCCATGAGTTTTGAGAAAATGAAAGGATTTTAAGTGTGCCTTATAGTCCGAAAAATACGGGATAATGATTGTGAACAAAAAAGTGCAGTTCCCCTTTAAGTTGAGGTACATTTTTAAATAAATTAGTCAATTGGAATTTTTAAGAACAAACATAAATAGAAATTAGTAGATATTAAATACAAATGAAATAAAATGAGACTAGAAATATGAGTGAATGCATAATAAATACAAGAGTAAAAATTAACAGCATAAATTAGTGCAGAATGTAAATGAAGTATAACATTATTAATGATGATAAAATATATATTGTTTGATATACAATAACTGCCATACCTACCAGTTATATAAGTTGAGAATCATCATTTAATAATTGATTGTCAAATTAATAGTTGGTGCTGGTAAAAAATCTTCCCTTTCCAGATTTTCTTATTCAGTAATCCTTGTTGCGTTCTTGTTGACTGCATCATTATTTTTTGTGTATATTATTTTATTGCATTTGAGATAATGTGAGCTTTAATATTTTACAGGCCTGATTTACTAACGGTTAGCGTGTACTAAAACGCGTGCAAACTTAATAGGACACGCAAAGCTGATCTACTAAGATGTGTGCAAAGTGGATTGTGTCTGTTTCGTGAGCAGTATAAAGCGTCCAACCTATTTTGCATCTGTCTTCATTAATATGCAAATGATATGCAGATTAGCAAAACATCCACAACACTGGGAGGAGAAGCTGCAAATTTATTACACAGCGAGCGCGATAGGAGTCATCAACACTCATCACCCTTTTGCGAGCTCTATTTAGCGTTTGTATTTAGCGCCTCTGAAAGGGCTGTGCAAACGGACAGTTCCACGCGGCTGCAGGTCAGTGCTCGTGCTGCAAAGACAGACGAAGAACAGAGAATGTGCAAGTCAACCTATTTGCACGGTCTGTCAGAAATTAAAAATAAATAAATAAAAAATTAAAAAATATAAAAAATTGCATGGTCTGTCAGAAATTAAAAATAAATAAATAAAACATTAGAAAATATGAAAAATTGCACGATCTGTCAGAAATTAAAAATAAATAAATAAACATACCGCCTATACAGCAACATCCGTATATAAAAAATTGCACGGTCTATCCGAAATTAAAAATAAATAAATAAACATATCGCCTATACAGCAACATCCGTTTATAAAAAATTGCACGGTCTATCCGAAATTAAAAATAAATAAATAAACATATCGCCTATACAGCAACATCCTTTTATAAAAAATTGCACGGTCTGTCAGAAATTAAAAATAAATAAATACAAAATTAAAAAATATAAAAAATTGCACGATCTGTCAGAAATTAAAAATAAATAAATAAACATATCGCCTATGCAGCAACATCCGTTTATAAAAAATTGCACGGTCTATCCGGAATTAAAAATAAATAAATAAACATATCGCCTATACAGCAACATCCTTTTATAAAAAATTGCACGGTCTGTCAGAAATTAAAAATAGATAAATAAACATATCGCCTATACAGCAACATCCTTTTGTAAAAAATTGCACGGTTTGTCAGAAATAAAAAATAAATAAATAAACATATCGCCTATACAGCAACATCCTTTTGTAAAAAATTGCACGGTTTGTCAGAAATAAAAAATAAATAAATAAACATATCGCCTATACAGCAACATCCTTTTATAATTGTATAGCTGCACGCTGGGGCTAATTAAAACAGGATGATTGCTAGTGTTTTTTAATGGCGTTTTTTTTTTCTTTCATTTAAAATATATATTACCAACAAAACTCCTTAAGTATGCATTTTTTGCGTCTTGAACAGCTTCTGTTCCATGAGCGCATCAGCACTGCACAAAAAAAGTGGGTTATTTTAATTGTAGATGCACTGGACTGCTTCTAAAATGCCCATAAAAAGTGGTACATGTCTGCTGCTTGTTTGATAACATAGATGTGCAGGACATTTTTTAGTTTCTGCATGTTGAAAGCTGCGTAGTACACGCAAAAACATAATTTAAAAAAGGCGCTAGTAATGAATACCACCTGCAGTGTTAGTAGATCGCACGCAACACGCCCACTAATAGTACACATCATTTTATAGATTGCACATGCTGTTTAGCACGTGATATTTGGATCTTAGTAAATCTGGCCCCAAGGGCCTTGACTGTTCTCCTGCTTCCTTAAGTATTGCGTAATCAGAATCCATGCACAACTAGTGTTGTCCCGGAACCAATATTTTGGTACCGGTACCAAAATGTATTTCGACACTTTTTGGTACTTTTCTAAATAAAGGGGACCACAAAAAATGGCATTATTGGCTTTATTATAACAACAAATCTTACGGTACTTTCAACGTATGTTTCTTATTGCAAGTTTGTCCTTAAATAAAATAAGGAACATACTAGACAACTTGTCTTTTATTAGTAAGTAAGCAAACAAAGGCTCCTAATTTAGCTGCTGACATATGCAGTAACATATTGTGTCATTTTCCATTCTATTATTTTGTCAACATTATTAAGGACAAATGGTAGAAAATGAATTATTAATCTACTTGTTCATTTACTGTTAATATCTGCTTACTTTCTCTTTTAACATGTTCTATCTACACTTCTGTTAAAATGTATTAATCACTTATCCTTCTGTTGTTTGGATGCTTTACATTAGTTTTGGATGATACCACAAATTTCGGTAACAATCCGATACCAAGTACCGTATTTTTCGGAGTATAAGTCGCACCTGCCAAAAATGCATAGTAAAGAAGGAAAAAAACATATATTAGTCGCACTGGAGTATAAGTCGCATTTTTGGGGGAAATTTATTTGATAAAACCCAACACCAAGAATAGACATTTGAAAGGCAATTTAAAATAAATAAAGAATAGTGAACAACAGGCTGAATAAGTGTACGTTATATGAGGCATAAATAACCAACTGAGAACGTGCCTGGTATGTTAACGTAGCATATTATGGTAAGAGTCATTCAAATAACTATAACATATACAACATGCTATACGTTTACCAAACAATCTGTCACTCCTAATCGCTAAATCCCATGAAATCTTATACGTCTAGTCTCTTACGTGAATGAGCTAAATAATATTATTTGATATTTTACGGTAATGTGTTAATAATTTCACACATAAGTCGCTCCTGAGTATAAGTCGCATCTCTGAAAAAAACTGCGACTTATAGTCCCAAAAATATGGTATTTAAAGGATCATACAAAGGTCATATTTTAAGTCCTCATGTGTCCAGGGACATATTTCATGAGTTTATAAACATAATATACATTTTTTTAAACTAAAGAAGATGTTGTGATGCCAAAGAATATCGATGTAATCATAGTAGTGTTGACTAGATACGCTCCTGTACTTGGTATCATTACAGTGGATGTCAGGTGTAGATCCACCCATGGCGTTTGTTTACATTGTGATGCCGGTGAGCTACGGTGTGTAGTGAAGCATGTTTAGCTATTCCTCGTCCTGCAGGGATGATACTTGTAAGAAACGTACTTTATTTGTCGCCATGGAGGCGAGGATTAGTGATTTAGAAGTAGCTAAAACACTGCAGACCGGAGATGGACGTTAGCCGCTAGTTAGCTAGCTATGTCTTAAAGCACCTCTTCCTGAGGGCGTTTCAGTGTTATAACTTCACCTTTATCATTCGTTTTTAAATCAAAATGCGGCCGTTCTCCCTTTTCTGTCTACACACTGTGTCTGCTTGTAAGTACTCTGTGATTGTGCGCTGCCGAACATGCTCCTCTGCTCGTAAACCCAGCAATGACACGACGTGACGACGACGGGTACTTTTTAGAGGCGGTTTAATACTGAATATGATTCATTAGTATCGTGGTACTGTACTAATACCGGTATACCGTACAACTCTAGTACAAACCACCTCGAAGACGAATTGTCCTTTGTGTTTCCCAATCTGTTCCCCATCCACTCTCATGTTCACATCAGGACTATCTGGGAGTCGACATGAGACAATAAATAGTTTTAGCACATGTCTCTTTACTGCCGTTGCTTACATCTTAATGTTACTTGGCCCAAGGGACAATGTGGCTTTACACCGTCTTACAGTTCAGAAGAACAAAAGGCCAACATGATCTCATAGATCAGAGGTGTCAAAGTCGTTATGTTTGGCCCTAGAGGGCCGCTTTGAACAGTGAATACTATTTTTACACAATTGTTTTATGCATTTTATTAGTAGATTTTTTTTTAAACTAAAATGTAAAAAAAATATGGTGAATTGCAATAATTTTATCTAAATTTTTTTAGTGCATATTACTGTAAATGGAAAAAGAGTACTGCTGTTTTTATGGTAAAGAAAAGGCAGCTCAGTTGCCAGAATTTTACTGTAAAATTTACATTTGTTTTTTTTACTGTAAATAAAAAAAAACTGCAATTTTACAGTAAAATTATGGCCCCTGAGCTGCCAGTTTGTTTTTGTTTTTGTTTTTTTTACCGCAAATTAACAACTGTAGATTTTTCGGTGTATTACTGTAAATGCCAAAACGACACCACCGTTTATTACAGTAAAAAAAAGTACATTTTTTTTCATTAAGAGAAAAATGCTGTAAAAAACAGTCAATTTCACAATTTTACCATGAAATCTATTGCTACTTTTACATTGAACAATTTGATGGATAACTTGCTTTGAAATCATTATTATTATTTCTATGTAAAAAAAAATGGTTTGGATGTTTGATAATATATTTCTGCATAATTAGACAATATTTAAGTTAACATCATTTGCGATTACATGGAGTACTTTTTTTTTCCCCTCCCAAAATAGAAAGAAAGAATACATTTAGTAAGAAAAGTGTCAGTACTTTATTGATACATATTATTTCCAGGCTTTGGAGGGCCAAATAAAAATGATGTGGCCTTGAGTTTGACACCTGTGTCATAGATCATAAAAGAGAAAGACAAGTGATAAGGGAGGCCCAAAGAAACCGATTGCAGTGTCTAAATCAGGGGTGTCCAAAGTGCGGCCCGCAGCTAATTGTTTACCGGCCCGCCACACATTCTGGAAATGCTATTGCAAAAATTAAAAAAACATTTAAAAAAGTGGAATGAGGTGAAATCTAACTAGAAAAAGTTGCAATGTTGACACAAAGCTGCCATGCAGCCTGTTTTTTTTCTTTTGTCTATCTTTCTTTTTTCTTTTGTCTATCTTTCTATTTTCTTTTTTTGCCATTGCTCCAAAAAAAAAAAAAAATCAATGTTATAATGAATTATTGACCTATTCAAGGCTCCAATTATTTCAAATATTTCACTTTAAAATGTTTTATGTGGGAAATATTGCATATATTGTGTGGTTGCCATACAAAAACATCAACATTTTATTTGACAAAAGAGCATAAAACAAACAAAATAATAGTCCAAACGTAAAATCGACGGATATATCTGAAGTTGAGCTCGTAACTTAAGTGTTGAAAGTAAAAAAAAAAACTAATACAAATGTATCACTTTCTGAGTGGGGTACCTTTTGGATCCCAAATATATTTAATGGGATTTTGTTTATCTTTTCACTGTGATTACTCAAAAATAATAACAAATTAAAATCAATGGTGTCCTGCATTATTGATCTTTTTAAGGCTCTAATTACTTCACATCAAACATTGCTTTCTGAATGTTTTGGGCAGTGGGGGAAATACTGCATATTTCAGTTTTATTTTAAAAAACTAAGTTGTCTTTGCCAGAAAAGGCATAAAACCTTTTTGTTTTTTTAAACTTTATATCAACCTGAAGTTGATATACTGTACAGATTTACTGTAAGTGTTAAATAAATAAAAAAAATAATAATTTGACTTTTTTTTAACATTTTAATGACTTAGACCCTTTATGGTGCCCGGGAGCCCTAAAGGTAAAAAACAAACTAAATCCATATATTTTGTTATGGTTTGAAAATTTAAAATATCAAAATGGCCCCCGCATGCTTTAATTTTTCCGTGTGCGGCCCTTAGTGGAAAAAGTTTGGACACCCCTGGTCTAAATTGTAGCCCAGCTAAGTTTGAGATTCCCCCCCCCCCCCCCCCCCCCCCCCCCACGTCTGTTTCCAGGCAATTGTTTAGGATAAGCAAACAAATCCTCAAACATGAAGGCAGGACTGGCGTATGTTGCTTGACAAACATTCTAATCCTCATTGTTTTCTCCTTGTCACTCAACCAACATTCGATGTAGTCAGTAGACGTGATTAGTGGGATTTATGAGCGATTGTCAATTGTTTGTCTTTGTTTTGGCTGAAGTGGACAAGTAGTGGGACTGTGTGCGTTATTATGCACAGGAAAGGAAGAAAGCTTAATTGGCATGCATGTTTTTAGCCTCGTCTGATGCCTCATATATGGCCTGTTGAATGAACATTGATCTGTTCAGCTGCATGAACATTGTTCATCCAACAGGACAATGATGCAAGCTTGGTGTCGTATGTTGTGTTGATTAATAAGTCTTGGTTCAATTAAATGAACTACCGGTTATGGTGCTCATAATTCAATTAGACATGCTGAAAAAGGAGTAGGCAAAACAATAACTTAATTAGTCCTACTTCTTCTCCCCAGCTCAACGGTTACTGATAGTGTGTTCACTTTCTGTGTTCCAAATTTAAAACATATAACTACTATTTTTAATAGCGAAAGACAAGAATATGGATGTTTTTTTTAACCTATTCAGTAATATTACTTGCCGCTCTCTAGATTTATATGTACAAAACCAGTGAAGTTTGCACGTTGTGTAAATGGTAAATAAAAACAAAATACAATGATTTGCAAATCCTTTTCAACTTATATTCAATTGAATAGACTGCAAAGACAAGATATTTAATGTTCAAACTGAGAAACATTTTTTTTTTTTTGCAAATAATCACTAACTTAGAATTTAATGGCAGCAACACATTGCAAAAAAGTTGGCACAGGGGCATTTTTACCACTGTGTTACATGGCCTTTCCTTTTAACAACACTCAGTAAACGTTTGGAAACTGAGGAGACCAATTTTTGAAGCTTTTCAGGTGGAATTCTTTCCCATTCTTGCTTGATGTACAGCTTAAGTTGTTCAACAGTCCGGGGTCTCCGTTGTGGTATTTTAGGCTTCATAATGGGCCCCACATTTTTAACGGGAGAATTGTCTGGGGCCGTATTTATCAAGCGTCTTAGAGTGCCATTTTACACTTAAGTCCTGAGAATTTGCGAAATTTACTCCTACTCTCTAACTTAAGAATAAAAGCTATTTATCAACTTTCTTAAGTCTAAGAATCACTCCTACTCTCCACGATATTCAAGAGACCTTCAGAGGTGTCCTAAGTGGTTAGGAGTTGCCAGCGGGGGATGGCACTGAGGCGAGAGAGACGTGCGCGAACGTTCAGGGAGCGGAAGGATGTCCTGGCTTTGTTTGATGACGAGCAGCTGATCAAACGGTATCGTTTAGACAGAGCGGGTATTATTTTTGTCACAGATTTAATAAGGGGCGTCATCTCATCAGCAACATCACGCAGCAGAACTAAAGGTCATCACAATGCTTCGATATCTCACCACTGGGAAAATGCACATTTATTTTTGATTCATTGCCAATATTGTTTGTTTGTTTTGTATTATTTTGTAGTTTATTGTCAAAATATACACTCCCATTGTCCACTTAAATATTTCTAAGATATTTCTTTATTCCTAGACAAGGGATTCCCTTCCGTGATTGGTCATTTCTATGGACAAAGAAATGACGTCACCTAAAATTGCGTTTACGGCACATAGTAATGTCGTGATTCAGCTCTGAGTGTGACACTTAAGATTCAGTCCTACACTTCGCTGAAAGTGTGAGTAAGACGCTTGATAACTAACTTTTAAGTGCAGCTTTCAGCGAATAATTTCTTTACTCATAAGTCAACTCTTAGCAGACTTCTTAGGAGTAATTCTAAGAAGCTTGATAAATACGGCCCCTGGACTACAGGCAGGCCAGTCTAGTACCTGCACTCTTTTACTATGAAACCACGCTGTTGTAACACGTGGCTTGACATTGTCTTGCTGAAATAAGCAGGGGCGACATGAAAACATTGTTTGGATGGCAACATACACTACCGTTCAAAAGTTTGGGGTCACCCAAACAATTTTGTGGAATAGCCTTCATTTCTAAGAACAAGAATAGACTGTCGAGTTTCAGATGAAAGTTCTCTTTTTCTGGCCATTTTGAGCGTTTAATTGACCCCACAAATGTGATGCTCCAGAAACTCAATCTGCTCAAAGGAAGGTCCGTTTTGTAGCTTCTGTAACGAGCTAAACTGTTTTAAGATGTGTGAACATGATTGCACAAGGGTTT
This sequence comes from Entelurus aequoreus, assembly GCF_033978785.1. NCBI lineage: Eukaryota > Metazoa > Chordata > Actinopteri > Syngnathiformes > Syngnathidae > Entelurus > Entelurus aequoreus. The sequence continues at coordinate 8,239,421 of NC_084752.1, forward strand.
TCTAATCATCAATTAGCCTTCTGAGCCAATGAGCAAACACATTGTACCATTAGAACACTGGAGTGATAGTTGCTGGAAATGGGCCTCTATACACCTATGTAGATATTGCACCAAAAACCAGACATTTGCAGCTAGAATAGTCATTTACCACATTAGCAATGTATAGAGTGTATTTCTTTAAAGTTAAGACTAGTTTAAAGTTATCTTCATTGAAAAGTACAGTGCTTTTCCTTCAAAAATAAGGACATTTCAATGTGACCCCAAACTTTTGAACGGTTGTGTATGTAGCTCTAAAACCTGTATGTACCTTTCAGCATTAATGGTGCCTTCACAGATGTGTAAGTTACCCATGCCTTGTTCACTAATACACCACCATACCATCGCAGATGCTGGCTTTTGAACTTTGCGCCTATAACAATCCGGATGGTTCTTTTCCTCTCAGGTCCGGAGGACACGACGTCCACAGCTTCCAAAAAACAAATTGAAATATGGACTCGTCAGTCACTTTCCCACTTTGCAGCAGTCCATCTTAGATGAGCTCGGGCCCAGCGAAGTCGGCGGCGTTTCTGGGTGTTGTTGATAAATGGCTTTCGGTTTGCATAGTAGAGTTTTAACTTGCTCTTACAGATGCAGCAACAAACTGTAGTTACTGACAGTGGTTTTCTGAAGTGTTCCTCAGCCCATGTGGTGATATCCTTTACACACTGATGTCGGTTTTTGATTCAGTACCGCCTGAGGGATCGAAGGTCCGTAATATCATTGCATATGTGCAGTGATTTCTCCAGATTCTCTGATCCTTTTGATGATATTACAGACCGTAGATGGTGAAATCCCTAAATTCCTTGCAATAGCTGGTTGAGAAATGTTGTTCTTAAACTGTTGGACAATTTGCTCTCGCATTTGTTCACAAAGTGGTGACCCTCGCCCCATCCTTGTTTGTGAATGACTGACATGGAAGCTGCTTTTATACCCAATCATGGCACCCACCTGTTCCCAATTAGCCTGTTCACCTGTGGGATGTTCCAAATAAGTGTTCGATGAGCATTCCTCAACTTTCTCATTCTTTTTGATGTCATGCTAATGAAGCGCAGCGTGAGTCCTTGAGTCAAATGGTATTGTCTGTTTGTGATGTTTTTAAGTATAACAAATGAGATTTCAAAATTGGAGATTAGATCACATGACTTGAGATTTTTTGAAGGGGTCACAATATACATTTTTTTCTAGGCGCTTTCTCACCGTCTCTTCATGATGCACTGTCCTATTTATGTGCCTCCACTTTGACTGCGTCTTCACCTCGATGCGTCCATGTTGTAGTTTTTAGCACTTTCATATCAAGCCTACTGACAGATATAAGTTAGAACTATACACTACTTTGTATTCGAAATGGCAACAGCGGAGGACCCATGTGCATGTACGAGCCAGTCTGCCCCACAAGAATAGAGTAAAAGAAGGAGCTTATTGACTACGATGTTGGCATACTCGCACAAAGCTCTTCGGGTAAAACTGTGCAGCTATCTGCTGACGTCAACAATGGCAAAAATGTCACAAAGGTTTAAAAAAAAAGAAAAAGTTATTAATTTTTTTTTTCTTTATTTTAATTTTTTCAATCTGTCCTGTGCAGCCACTCAGGCAAATCATATAGTTGATGTACATGCACAGATTTAGTTTACAAAAGAGAAGTGTTTGATACTTTTCCTGTTGCCTTATTTGTATTTGACTTTATTAAATGTTTGGGAAGCATTTTATTAAACAAAACCAATTTTCTTTTAAGTAATTATAAAATTCATCAGAGCTGTTTATCTATTTTATGGAAGAATGCAGTTAATCATAGAATGGATGTACCTCTGCGAAATAGTGTTTTAAAATATTATTTCACAAAGATAAAACAAAAAAAAAAGTGCTAGTTTATTTAATTTTCTACAAATGCTACTGAAATATTTGTTCCCTCACTCTTAACTTACAGTTACTTTTCTTCATTGTTGTCCTTAATTTGTCCAAGAGAAAAATTCATAAAGCAATTACTGTCCAGACCGTAAGATTATAATGTAAATGTCTCAGCTGTAGTTGATTTATTCCGGGAAAGTTGAAGCAAATTCGAGAACACATACTGAGTCGCACATCTGTCTGGGAGACAGCTCTTAGGAAAACAACAGTGGAGATTAAATGTCACAGAAGACAATTACTGTAGACGTTGCACGTGCATTAAAAAGAGATGAACCTGAATTAAAATGATGCACAAAAAATGTGGAATTAAGAAAAAAGTTTGACTTTTTGAGATGTGGAAAAATGTAATTCTTAAAGGGGAGCTGCACTTGTTTTTGAATTTTTTTTTACTATCAAACACAATACATATGTGAGACAAGAAGACGTATGTATTTTTTTTAATGCATTCTAAATCGTAAATAAAAGCTAGCAATAGGTGGCTAACAGTGCCGGTTATGATGCTTCAATCTGTTCAATCAATCAAAATAGATTGATTGATTAAATAGTTCACAGTAGCACTATACATAATCACAATACCAGGGCGTGCAGTGAGGGGCATTTTGTACTCCCTCGTCCCAGGAAGAATGCTTTGCGGAAATCTTTTACTTATAGATCTTTATCGCTCTGGAATAACCTGCCTCGAATTCTCACCAGCATTGAAAGTAAACAGGTTTTTAAAAAGAGAGTAATATTTTGTCTGAGTCTTTAAATTAGTTTGCTCGTTGATGATTTGTTTTGTTTTATATTGTGTAGTTATATGTATATGGTAATTATTATTCTGTGACTGTAAATTGTTTGCTTGTTTTTTTTATTGATGCTTTTATTTTTTTCTGTATTGTGTAGTTATAATTATATGCTTTTACTTGTAATTGTATTTAATTGTGGACCCCAGGAAGACTGGTGGGTTGTTGAGGCAACCAGCTAATGGGGATCCTTAATAAAAATCAAAATCAAATCAAAATCAATCAAAGTTTATTTGTATAGCCCTAAATCACAAGTGTCTCAAAGGGCTGTACAAGCCACAACGTTACGCCTATAAAGCACTCTGGAAAACATCCCAAAACCTCCAATTACTTTTTTTATACATGCTGTGAATATCAATGTAATGTATTGACAGGCACATTCATAATAACATGTAGTATTTACCGTATTTTGGTCATTTTAAGCATTCCAAGATCACAGAGCGCAACACAACGTTCACTATATCGTTCAACAATAACAACTACTACTGATCATGTCAGACTTTATGAAAGCAGACTACATGAGAGCCAAAAACAACTACCGTATTTTTTGAGGCGCACCTAAAATCCTTTCATTTTCTCAAAAATGGACAGTGCACCTTATAACCTGGTGCACATAAAGTACGGAATACTTCTCAAAGCTATTTTATTTGGTACATGGTGTAATGATAAGTGTAACCAGTAGATGGCAGTCACACATAAGAGATACATGGAGACTGCAAGATGACGCCAGTAAACAACACCAAAACGTTAAATGTTCCATTGAGAATATAGAACATTACACACGTCGCTCAAAAATGTGTCAACATGTTGTAGTACGACTTTGGTAAGCTATGAAGCCACACCGCTTGATGGATTGTCGGCGCATTACGGCTACCATAGTCAGACGTACTGTGCTTCAACATACGAGTATTATTATGTTGCGTGTGTAAGGACCACAAAATGGTACCTATTAGCAGACATATTACCTGGCGTTTTGTTTTGCAATATAATGCAAAACCAACTTTTCTTACCTTCTGGTACCTGCTGATGTATATTTGGGTTCTGCATAAGTCCTGAAAATTGGCGCGCGTCCGCCATTGTAGTCCATGTCGACGATAAGCTTCTTCATTTTCTCTATCTTCTTGTTATGGGACATTCATCCTCCGCTGTTGCCATTTCTAATGTAAAGTAGCGGAACGTTCTAACTTACATCCGTCAGTAGACTCGCTATGGAAGCGCTAAAAACTACCGGTGTTGTGGGTTTACATTATTCACCCAAGGAACTTTAGTTATTAGAGAGTTCCGGTTGGACACATGATGATTTTTAAGCCTGAACATACGGAGGATGAGCTCCACATTTTAGAAGCTGAGTAATAAGCAGATCTAACTATACTAACCATACCCTAAGTAGCAGTAGTGCTAAGTGCCAAACAAGAAATACAAAGTACAAAATACAATGTCTGTTTCCACTGAGATGCTAACTGATGGGATGTTTTTATGTTTCAACAAGACTTGTGTTTCCTGATTAGATGAGCATCATGATCCTCCTCCATTAAAAAAGCATATTATCTTGTCTTCCTAGCAATGTGTTCTAGATATAAATTGAATGTTACAGTTGGCCTACTTGTCAGTTTATGGCCACTACCTTTCACGGACTAGTACACACTTTTACCAACTCAGAGGCGATGCAGCAGCTCAGTATGTCAATAGCTGCATAACTTACGTCTCGGTGATCAATGTGCCGTGTTACTAAAAGTAGTTCCTTGGCGTTTGCTCCCATAATAACGGTGTCGCTAATCCTTGGTTAATATGCTGGTCACAACAAGTAAATGGAGCAGTGTTTGTGGTTTTTGGATGTTTTTCTAGAGGGCTTCATAAGCCGAATAGATGACTCCTGTTAGGTACATTGTTTGCCACCTCTTGCTAGCGGTATTTTGCGATTTAGAATACACCAAAAAAGAGAAACACAAGTGGCCTGTCTTAAAAAGTGCCGTTCCCCTTTAATGTTTTGATGTTAGAACAGTTTGATCATTTAAATGCAATTTTGAGGTCCTGAAAATGGTGCATTTTGGAAAAATGAGTCATTTTTTGGAATCTTAGGAATTGATAACCTGATGTTTTAAACAAGCTGGATGTTTTGGTGATGGAAGGGTTAGAAGTGGTTGAAAAATGGGAACGTAATAAGAAAAAATAAGAATTTGGGTTTGGTAAATGTGAAATTTCAGGAAAATTTGAATTTTTGATGTGAGAAATATGCTGATGTGTGTTGAAAGTTTGATAAGAATTGTGGAAATGTGAAAATTCAGGAAAAGTTTAACTTCTGGAGTTGGTTTTTTTTTGTTCAAAATGTCCTGAATAGTCCATAGTTTTCATGTAGGAATGGCATTGTTTCTAACTAGTGATGTCCGATAATATCGGCCGATAAATGTTTTAAAATGTAATATCGGAAATTATCGGTATCGGTTTTTTTATTACCGGTATCGTTTTTTTTATTTTATTTTTTATTTTTTATTAAATCAACATAAAAAACACAAGATACACTTACAATTAGTGCACCAACCCAAAAAAAACTCCCTCCCCCATTTACACTCATTCACACAAAAGGGTTGTTTATTTCTGTTATTAATATTCTGGTTCCTACATTATATATCAATATATATCAATACAGTCTGCAAGGGATACAGTCCGTAAGCACACATGATTGTGCGTGCTGCTGGTCCACTAATAGTACTAACCTTTAACAGTTAATTTTACTCATTTTCATTAATTACTAGTTTCTATGTAACTGTTTTTATATTGTTTTACTTTCTTTTGTATTCAAGAAAATGTTTTTAATTTATTTATCTTATTTTATTTTATTTAAAAAAAAAAAACATTCTTATCTTCACCATACCTGGTTGTCCAAATTAGGCATAATAATGTGTTAATTCCACGACTGTATATATCGGTATCGGTTGGTATCGGTATCGGTAATTAAAGAGTTGGACAATATCGGAATATCGGATATCGGCAAAAAGCCATTATCGGACATCCCTATTTCCAACGATATAATCAAATGATGGTGCTCAAGGGGCATTGGGTACATGACGTCAACAATCACAATGACGTCAATGCGTTTTGTGATGATGAACTTATAGCAAATGACCATTTTAAAAGTCCCATTTCAATGACTTTATGCATGAGCGTGAACAGGTGGCGTTGAGTATTCAACTCTGGCACATGTGTATATAATTATTTCTGGTCAGAGAACGCAAAGTCATCAGATTTTATGTGCAATGGCAACAAATAGACTCACATTTATGAGGTGTCAATTAAACTGTAGCTTGAAATCTGCATTTGTTTGTGAGCCATAATAATTAATTTGTTCAGCAGTCCGATGCTATTTACTAAATAAACACAGCTGTCAGTCCAACTATACTCAAAATATCAATAAAACAACACACACACTAGGGGTATCCCTTAATTCTTCAAATATAAGCATTGTAGTGGTAGAAAACTCACATGGGCCATAACTTCCGCACCGACTGTTAAAGACAAAAAATGGAAATAGAAGTGGCAGTTTTCAAGTTAAAAGTTAAAAAATAAATGTCTCCGCATAAACACGCATGGACCATCATGTTATTTATAATGTCTAACACAAAGGCTATAGATAAACTTTATCCATATCTAAAGACAAATATTTGTTCTTTTATTCTTTAATAATATCAACTTGTCAGCTTTGTGTCATTACATGATGCCTTTATCTCTATTTTGATAGAGGGAGGTATTTTTTTTAAAATTATTTATAAATATTTTCAAGGTATGTACATGTATATGTACATGTAGAGGCTGTATCGGGACAGATCCACTAAGAGTTTGAGCAGAAATATGTCATATAAGAATTAACTATACACAATAACACATTAACAAAATGCTGTGTCACATGAATGGTTTTTGAAGTAAAACCTTTGTGACATGAAAAAAACACAAGTAATGTAAAAAAAAAACCATGTTGTTTACTTTTTGATAACAAAATAAAACACAAAGCAGTTTGGCTAAGGAAGATGAAGTCTAATAAACAAGCGTTGTTCTTCTTAAACACCTCCTAGTGGTTCAGTACAACAGTTTGGTCAACAACAACAACAAAAAAACAGGAGTGAAAACTCTCACATCGAATACACAATCTTCACAGCCTGCGTTCAGTTCGATGAGATGACAAAACATTTGAGCTAGTATTGATGTTCTTTGAACACTGATACAGTTTGCAGTTAAATAAAGGAGGAGTGAACATCCCAGTCAACAAACTAAAGACGTTATAAACAAGTTGTGACAACGCTCACGACACATCGCCTGCTGCATGTTTCCTCACCTCATTAACTCTCAGTCACAGCAGCTGAAGGACGCTGTATTGAGAAAATAAAAGCAACATCAAATAGTTTTTCTCCTTTGGCTGTATATTTTTTAGTGTGGGGACAAGCGCATCCGTCTCCAATATTGTCCACACCTGTCTCCATCTAAAGACAGCAGTGCGCTCTTAAACGCACGCCGGGAAGCGAGGGAAAAATGACATTAAACCAAGCGCTTGGCTCCGTTTACTCCGAGGGGAAATCTCCGGAGCAAAGTCCGTGTAGTTAATCCGCCATGATTATCAAGCCAAACGACGCTAGTGTGCATGCACCTGACTTCGTGTTGCCTAAAATGCCGGGAAGCGAGGGAAAAATTACATTAAACCAAGCGCTTGGCTCCGTTTACTCCGAGGGGAAATCTCCGGAGCAAAGTCCGTGTAGTTAGTCCGCCATGATTATCAAGCCAAACGACGCTAGTGCGCATGCACCTGACTTCGTGTTGCCTAAAATGCATTAATAAATGACGTTTTTTTTTGTAGTAAAAAATTAGACGGTATTACTAACCGTCTGGAATTTTATCGCAAATTATCACTATAGTGGGACAGCACGGTGCCACAGGGGTTATTGCATGTGTCTCACAATACGAAGGTCCTCAGTTCAATCCGGGGCTCGGGATCTTTCTGTGTGGACTTTGCATGTTCTCCCCGTGACTGCGTGGGTTCCCTCCGGGTACTCCGGCTTCCTCCCACCTCCAAAGACATGCACCTGGGGATAGGTTGATTGGCAACACTAAATTGGCCCTAGTGTGTGAATGTTGTCTGTCTATCTGTGTTGGCCCTGCGATGAGGTGGCGACTTGTCCAGGGTGTACGCCGCCTTCCGCCCGAATGCAGCTGAGATAGGCTCCAGCACCCCTCGCGACCCCGAAAAGGACAAGCGGTAGAAAATGGATTGATGGATTATCATTATTGTGTTTATTGTTACACCCCTAGTCCATTAACAAGTAAAAAGTCAAGGGCGATAACGGCATGTTCTTGCCGCCAATGCTGGTCAATTTTTTAGGGCATTACGGCAAACGACGAGGTTGCCCTGGTTAAATTCGAGAAATGATTCTACTAAATGATCAACAACATAAAGATTTGTCCTTAAATGTATGGATAGCATTTATTTAGCCCTTGTGTTTAGGGATGTCCAATAATATCGGCCTGCCGATATTATCGGCCTGCCGATATTATCGGCCTGCCGATATTATCGGCCGATAAATGCGTTAAAATGTAATATCGGAAATTATCGGTATCGTTTTTTTTATCTGTATCGTTTTTTTTTGGTTTTTTTATTTTTATTTGTATTAAATCAACATAAAAAACACAAGATACACTTACAATTAGTGCACCAACCCAAAAAACCTCCCTCACCCCATTTCTTTCTGTTATCAATATTCTGGTTCCTACATTATATATCAATATATATCAATACAGTCTGCAAGGGATACAGTCCGTAAGCACACATGATTGTGCGTGCTGCTGGTCCACTAATAGTACTAACCTTGAACAGTTAATTTTACTCATTTTCATTAATTACTAGTTTCTATGTAACTGTTTTTATATTGTTTTACTTTCTTTTTTATTCAAGAAAATGTTTTTAATTTAGTTATCTTATTTTATATATTTTTTTAAAAAGTACCTTATCTTCACCATACATGGTTGTCCAAATTAGGCATAATAATGTGTTAATTCCACGACTGCATATATCGGTTGATATCAGTATCGGTTGATATCGGTATCGGTAATTAAAGAGTTGGACAATATCGGAATATCGGATATCGGCAAAAAGCCATTATCGGACATCCCTACTTGTGTTAGACTATTTAATTACAAATTACATGATGATGACACGTTCCAACCGACACTGTTTTTATTTAACATAATGAATAATCGTGATTAATAGTCGTCATTTCAATAATGATCGAAATAATCGGGATTATTAGTTTGCCCATAATCAAGAAGCTTTAAGGCAGGGGTATCAAACGTAGGGCCGAGGGCCGGATCAGGCCCGCGAACATGTTTTATCCGGCCCGCGGGATAAAATTGTATGAAGTATGAAAGTTAACCTGAAATTTTTAATGAAAGAAACAGCTGTTCTTAATGTGTCCACTGGATGTTGCAATATCAATTATTTGTATCTTTGTAGATGATGCTACATATGTACAAAATAAACCACATGTCGAGGAAAATGATCAAACTACATAAATAACATGTTGTAATTTGATTTTGATATAATTTTTTTGTCTTGATAATTTGACCAATGAACATTATCACATAATTTATTCAGAAAATATAAATAACGACAAAACAAGATAGAATACTATTAACCCCAACAGGTAATTGTTAAAAAAAAAAACTAAACAACATTATGATTTGTACAATTTCAGAATGTGCTTGTTCTATTTTTAAACAAAGAAAACAATCTGAAGATGTCTTTAATTTTAAGTTACCGTGCATTATATCGGCCAAAATGCATTAAAAATGAATGCATGGGTATGTATGTACGGGTTTTAATGGTTTGACAAATGTAAAACTTGGACACACTCACATTCATTTTCAATGAGGATGTTGTTGTGGAAAATGTGGAATTGTAGGAAGAAAAAAACAAACTTGTAACGTGCAAAAAGATAGCCGCAATGTTTTGAATGAGCTTAGTCTGTTGATATTGGATTGCTCTGAATGGGTTGAGAAATGTACAGTGTTTCCCATAAACTGCCAAGATACCTGTGGCGGTGGGGGCGTGGCTATGGGCGTGGTCACCATGACATCAACGAGTAATTTGCATAATTTACTACATTGATATGATTTTCTCTAAAAAGGCTCAAAAAATGTATACTTACTAAATAATAATAACAGTTTTGTTTTAAACGTCCATCCATCCATCCATTTTACAATATAATTAGAACACTTTATGTACATATTTATATACAGATTTGAACAAGAAGTTATTCACTGAAATATATTTATTAATTGTGGTTCTTACAAAAAATATATCTTCTAAAATATAAAAGCTAAAATGTCTCTTAAGGCTCTGCCCCTTTAATTAGTGCATACTAAATAATTTAACTTTAGCCTACTACTACAACCATATTATTTACCAGCAACATAAAGTGAAACAGAGGCAGAGGTGTCCTGCCACAGTCAGTAACAAATAAACAGAAAACAGTAGTGGTCAAATGCAAATAAGGCAACAAGAGAAGTATCCTACACTACTCTTTTGTAAAGTAAATCTGAACAGCCTATATGGGCATCTACATCAACTATATGAGTTGCCTGAGAAGCTGGACAGGACAAAAAAAAAAACCAAAAAACAACATTTTTTATTTTTTTTATTTGTGGTGGACGTAATTCTTTCGTGGCGGGCCGCCACAAATAAATGAATGTGTGGGAAACACTGAAGTAGTTGATCCTCCCAAAAAAATGATGGCAAATAATAAAAAGAATAGTGCAGAATACCTTACAGTATGTTGTGTATGCTCTCCTGCACTCACAAAATGATAAAAGGTTTTCCAGACAGCCCAAGAAAAATGTAAGGTCGCTCAGGAGACCACAACAAAGACGAGTGTGTGTGCATGTACGTGTGTGTGTGTGTGTGTGTGGTCAAGAAGGGGAAGGCTCTCACTTATTTACTCACTCCCTCTTTCACTCTATTGCGTGTGCACATAGTGAACATTGTTTTGATATTAACATTAAAAATTAAGAGTTATTAGCCATTATTTACGGTTTTTACCAACGTTATTGTGTGCACGCTACGTCGTTGTGTTTGTGTTGTTCTAATTTAAGGGGAGACGTGTCAATATGTTATGTCGGTGTCTCCGGAGTGTTTTCTTGTGAAGAAGCTCTGCTCTCCACTACTCTGGGTTTGCTCTTCCTGCCCGTTGTCCTGCCCTCTTCTTTTATCTCTCATCTCATTATTGTTTGCTGGCTCCTGTTCTACTGCACGTCCCCCCCGGCACCTTGTGTGTGGAGGACCTGGTGAAACATAGCCAGATATAGGCAAACATTGTTGGCATTTATTATTTTCATTTAGCAGATAAGCACACGAGGTGCTGTTGCATTTGTTCTATATTGTTCCCTGCTGCACGCATGCTTTATCTGTACATAAATTATTCTGTTGGCCCACTGCATATTTTCTCAAATAAAAGAGCACAAGGGACTCGGACCACAAGTTGTTTTGCCCTGTAAAAGAAATAATTTATGATAATACTTTAACATTTTTACTTGAACTAATAATTGAGCATTATTATTAGGAATTGGCCATATAGCCTAAAATCTATATTGTGCCCGCCTGTATATATTATTTGGTATACAGTCGTTTAATGGCTAAGTACACTTGTAAAGAACATAATGTCATGGCTGTCTTGAGTTTCCAATAATTTCTACAACTCTATTTGTTTGTGATAGAGTGATTGGAGCACATACTTGTTGGTCACAAAAAACATTCATGAAGTTTGGTTCTTTTATGAATTTATTATGGGTCTACTGAAAATGTGAGCAAATGTGCTGGGTCAAAAGTATACATACAGCAATGTTAATATTTGCTTACATGTCCTTTGGCAAGTTTCACTGCAATAAGGCGCTTTTGGTAGCCATCCACAAGCTTTTAGTTGAATTTTTGACCACTCCTCTTGACAAAATTGGTGCAGTTCAGCTAAATTTGTTGGTTTTCTGACATGGACTTGTTTCTTCAGCATTGTCCACATGTCTAAGTCAGGACTTTGGGAAGGCCATTCTAAAACCTTCATTCTAGCCTGATTTAGCCATTCCTTTACCACTTTTGACGTGGGTTTGGGGTCATTGTCCTGTTGGAACACCCAACTGCGCCTAAGACCAACCTGCGAGCTGATGATTTTTTTCATGATCCGTGGCCCGGATCATGTTTTTGTTATATTCTGTTAGTTTTGGACTCCCTTAGTTCCTGTTTTTGTGCACCCTTGTTTGCTTTTAGTTACCATGGGCAGTGTTTCCCATAAACTGCCAAGATACCTGTGGCGGTGGGGGCGTGGCTATGGGCGTGGTCACCATGACATCATCGAGAAATTTGCATAATTTACTACAATGATATGATTTTCTCTAAAAAGGCTCAAAAAATGTACACTTACTAATTAATAATAACAGTTTTGTTTTAAACGTCCATCCATCCATCCATCCATCCATTTTACAATATAATTGCAACACTTTATGTACATATTTATATACAGATTTGAACAATAAGTTATTCACTGAAATATATTTATTAATTGTGGTTCTTACAAAAAATATATCTTGTAAAATATAAAAGCTAAAATGTCTCATAAAGCTCTGCCCCTTTAATTAGTGCATACTGAATAATTTAACTTTAGCCTACTACTACAACCATATTATTTACCAGCAACATAAAGTGAAACAGAGGCAGAGGTGTCCTGCCACAGTCAGTAACTAATAAACAGAAAACAGTAGTGGTGGTAGATAGACACAGAGCTTCATCAAACATCTGATCCACTGAACAAAGAGCTCCAAAAATCTTGAACTTTAGACTGCCATCAGTTTTACTCCCTACACTTAACCATGTGTTTCCTACTGCCTGCAGACTTTGCACCCTTTGTTATATACACATGTTGTGTTTCTAATATAAATACATTTAATAAAGTCAAATACAAATAAGGCAACAAGAGAAGTATCCTACACTTCTCTTTTGTAAAGTAAATCTGAACAGCCGATATGGGCATCTACATCAACTATATGATTTGCCTGAGAAGCTGGAGAGGACAAAAAAAAAAAATAATAATAATAATATATATATATATATTTATTTTTTTTTAAATATATTTTTTTAAATTTGTGGCGGACGTAATTCTTTCGTGGCGGGCCGCCACAAATAAATGAATGTGTGGGAAACACTGATGGGTGCTTATTGTTTCCACCTGTCTCTGATTGGTGCTCGGGACGTTCACCTGTTTCCCGAGCCCTAATCAGAGGGACTATTTAATCCTGCCTTTGCCGGTCAGTCAGCCTGGCTTCATTGTTTGCTTCATGCCACAGTTACGTGAGTGTTCTTTATCTCTAGTCTATGCCAAGTGTTAGCTTTTTCCTCTGACTCGTTTTCAGTTTTTTGGTACTTGTTTGATTTCGACAATAAATCATGTTCTTACCTGATCTGATTTTAAGTTGGTACAAGGCCAGTGTTGGTCATACCAATGCTTAAAATGTTCAAGATCATTGATTGATTCCATTTTAATCCCAATTATAATCAGACACAAGACAGGATGGTATTGTAACAATATCAATTAAATATTAAAAGTATTTATTTCTCTTGGCCCTGATTTGTCATGATGACGATGTCCATAAAGCCCTGGAGGTAACCATTGCTGACTTAGAAGATGCTTTTGCACTGTGGATAGACATTCACCATTAGCGTTAAGAACGCTTTTGTTCACTTGTTGCTGTCAAATTTGCGGGACACAGCTAGAATGTGTTATCAACATGCATTATCACTATATAACGATAGTCTTAAAAGCTCTATCGTTGGCCAAAGTTATATAGATTATATTGTCTATGTAATTATTGTAATTAATGTTATAATGTCAATACATTTTACTTGTAGATTTAAGGTATCTTTTTTTTATTAGGACTGTTTTAAAACATGAATAAATTAGCAAAATGTATTTGACTATTTTAATTCAGTATGTTGTTGTGTACTGCTATTTTGACCTCCATTGGATTGATTTTAATATTGATTTTTAACAGGCAAAGAGGAGAACGTTATCAATGCGTCCCCTGCATCCTTCCATTTTTCTGTATGTGGAAAAACCTTTTTTGGACATTCCTGTCTTGCAGCACATACCAGTTTATCTTTCGTGTTAGAACACGGCATTCCATGTTTCCCTCGGGCATCATGTGGAGATGCCAGCAGGCACAGAACTCAGCATTTCACTTGAAAGTCATTTTGGAACATTGATCAGAGCCTCAGATGTGTATTGCCTTAAGTCTCCTCGGCAATCACTGCTGGGTTAACATCATGTCCGCATCTAGCAGACTGGACTTCTGCACTCGGTTTATAGTTTGGATCAGTGTTTCTCAAACATTCGGTCAGGCCCTCTCCGTGAAATGCCTCTTTGAATGAAACACACACATCCACACACACATTGCAAGGAATTTAGGGATTTCACCATCTACAGTCCATAATATCATCAAAAGGTTCTGAGAATCTGGAGAAATCACAGCACGTAAGCGATGATATTACAGACCTTCGATCCCTCAGGCGGTACTGCATCAAAACGCGACATCAGTGTGTAAAGGATATCATCACATGGGCTCAGGAACACTTCAGAAAGCCACTGTCAGTAACTACAGTTGGTCGCTACATATGTAAGTGCAAGTTAAAACTCTACTATGCAAAGCGAACGCCATTTATCAACAACACCCAGAAACGCCGCCGGCTTCGCTGGGCCCGAGCTCATCTAAGATGGACTGATGCAAAGTGGGAAAGTGTTCTGTGGTCTGACGGGTCCACATTTCAAATAGTTTTTGGAAACTGTGAACGTCATGTCCTCCGGACCGAAGAGGAAAAGAACCATCCGGATTGTTATAGGCACAAAGTTCAAAAGCCATATCTGTGATGGTATGGGGGTGTATTAGTGCCCAAGACATGGGTAACTTACACATCTGTGAAGGCACCATTAATGCTGAAAGGTACATACAGGTTTTGGAGCAACATATGTTGCCATCCAAGCAACGTCTTTTTCATGGACGCCCCTGCTTATTTCGGCAAGACAAAGCCAGTCACGTGTTTTTAATTTTCCTGAGGGAACTCTCCTGAAGGAATCAATAAAGTACTATCTATCTATATATCTACAACAGCGTGGCTTCATAGTAAAAGAGTGTGGGTACTAGACTGGCCTGCCTGTAGTCCAGACCTGTCTCCCATTGAAAATGAGTGGCACATTATGAAGCCTAAAATACCTGTTGTACAACTTAAGCTGTACATCAAGCAAGAATGAGGAAGAATTCCACCTGAAAAGCTTCAAAAATTGGTCTCCTCAGTTCCCAAACGTTTACTGAGTGTTGTTAAAAGGAAAGGCCATGTAACACAGTGGTAAAAATGCGCCTGTGCCAACTTTTTTGCAATGTGTTGCTGCCATTACATTCGAAGTTAATGATTTATGTTTTTATTTACCATTTACACAACGTGCCAACTTCACTGGTTTTGGGTTTTGTAGTTCAATTAAGCTACTGTAAAGGAAATATGCGCAAACAAAAACACATTTGTCCTGTAATGTTCAATATCATTTGTATGATATGTTATTATTTATATGCTTGAAAAATACATGAATTTAAAACTTTGTGATTTTAGTTATATAGGGGTAGTGTGTTCTCTATAACCAGTATTTTATGAATTGTAACTGACCTTTACCAATGGCAGGGCATTATTGTAGACAAGTGACTTTAGTTCAGATGTATTCTTGATTATCCACATTGCTGTTGTCCGCTTACTTTTCAGTAACGTCATCATTATTTTTCCCATGCATTTTTGATTTGACTCACATCTTATTTCATTCAATAAAATGATTCCCTTTTGTTTTCTTTTGAACTATTTTTCATAGGTTCCCCCATGCCCTCTCCCTCCTGTCCATCATCTGTCATTGAACAAATACATCCCCAATCATCCCATCTACATGACAACCAAGTGTTAAGTGACACATCCGAGCCCGAGGAAGAGGAAGAGGAAGAGGAGGAGCAGGTGGATTATAGAAGCCGATTGTACTTACCGGTAAACCATGGTAATTAAATATATTTTTTATTTGCAAAGATTTCAAACGCTCCTTGTTGGCTTCCTGCTGTGAAATGTAACAAGACAGTTTTAATTGAACTGACTGCTAAAGGGCCCTTCTAATGCTGACAGCAGAACCTGCCTAAACAATATGATTTATATTACGTGTTGTACAAGTAATTTTTAACTTTTATTGCCAAACATCAATAACCCATGTCCATACAGATTATCACCAGCTTGTCGTTCAATTTGTAAATAAACAGTTGTGTTCATTTACAATTACATAGCTCTCAAGCCCCGTGACCCAAACGGCCGGCAAATAGGTACTTTTCTCTGGTTTATAAGTAAAACCTCCATTAAAAGTAAACTGATGTTTCTGAATGATTAGTTCCAGTGTAGACAAAGATGTGGATGTTGTTGTTGTCGTCAGTCTTTACAAGAAGGTTCATATATACCGTATTTTCCGGACTATAAGGCGCACTTAAACATTTTTTTTTTCCTTAAAACTCGACAGTGCGCCTTATAACCCGGTGCGCCTAATGTACGGAATACTTCTGGTTTTGCTCGCCGACCTCGAAGCAATTTTTGTTTGGTACATGGTGTAATGATAAGTGTGACCAGTAGATGGCAGTCAAACATAAGAGATATATGTAGACTGCACTATGATGGCAATATGTCTCAAGTAAACAACACCAACATTGTATATGTTCAATTGAAAATATAGAACATTACACACGGCGCTCAAAAATCTATCAACATGTTTTAGTACGACTTTGGTAAGCTATGAAGCCGCTCCACTTGGTGGACTTTCGGCGCATTAAACATATGAGTATTATTACGGTGTGTGTATAAGGTAAGACATATTATCTGGCGTTTTATTTCGCAATATTATGCAAAATCAACTTTTCTTACCTTCTGGTACCTGCTGATCTGTATTTGGGATCTGAATAAATGCTGAAAAATTGCCCGCGTCCGCCTTTGTAGTCCGTACCGATGACATAGTCGATAGGCTTTTTCTTCTTCTTGTTATGGGACATTCATCCTCCGCTGTTGCCATTTCTAATATAAAGTAGTGTAAAGTTCTTACTTATATCTGTCAGTAAACTCGCCATGAAAGCGCTAAAACATACCGGTGTAATGAGTTTACATTATTCACCCAAGGAACTTTAGTTATTAGAGAGTTCCAGTCGGACGGTTTTTCCCATTGTTGTTGTTTCCGGATGAGGAGATGCTGCACCATTATTGATTGAAGTAAAGTCTGAATGTCATTAAAACAGTTAGCTCCATCTTTTGACACTTCTTCCACTCCCGTCCTTGCACGCTACACCGCTACAACAAAGATGACGGGGAGAAGACGCTGCCGAAGTTGAGGCACGTAAATAAGACCGCCCACAAAACGGCACATCCTGAAGCGACTGTCAGAAAGCGGCTTGAAGATGATCTGTAAAACATAATTTATCCAACATTTTGACCAAAGAACCCCCATTACATGTTATGTAGACCACAAGGAAGAAAAAAACTAAACAATATGACTCCTTTAATGCGCCCTATAATCCGGTACCCCTTATATTTGAAAAAAAAAATCGAAAATAGACCATTCCACGGCAGTGCGCCTTATAATCCGGTGCACCCTATGGTCCGTAAAATAGGGTAGTCAACAACAGCTGCAGTTATCTCTTCTGGACACACTGCCCCTTAGTGTTTTGGAAGAGAATTACAAGTCTGGTGCCATCCACCACGGGAGAACTATAAATCAAACATGGTGCCATCAGAGGGGACACAAGCTACGAGTATATGCGAGAGTATATTGCAGCTTTCAAAATTTGGTTGCATTAGTGTTTGTTATTATGAAATTATTCATGACATTATTCATTACATTTTCCATTTTCCCATTTAAGGGCTTTTGGTTTAAGTTGTCTTCAGTTTTTTTCTGAAATCAGTCGTGTTTAGCTGACGTTCTTCTAGTTACACGGAGATGTGTTTGAGCAATCACCGTAGCAACACAGACATAAGCCAGCAGCTTTAAGGTGCCATTTTACATATTCATTATATTTCAATAACTTTGTTCAGAGTTGTAAAATATTCAATTGCGTCTTAAAACAAATGTGGGTGTGTTATGCATTTTTCATTTCACTTGGAGGCTTTTTTTTTTTTTTTTGTCTAAGTCTAAACATGCAGTGGCTGCAAAAGTTCTAGATGGAGATTATCCAATTATGTGGTAGAAAGATAGAGAGATTCATGGTCTCAAGTTGAATAGGTCTCTCTCTGAGCTAGTGGAAAACAGATGTAACCTCTTTTTTTTTTCTTTTTTTTTGGTTGAACTTGTGCCAACATTTAATCAGACTGTTTTGGCCAGGATAAACAGTTGTGTCATCAGGGATAGCAGCGGCTTTATCAATGTAATTGTTTTTTATTTGAGACTAATTCATGGCACACGGTGTATGACAAACATTTCCCTCAGCATTATATAAGTCGGGGCACTGCATCACCACAGATTTCAGTTAAGGAACATTTTCCAGGCCATAGGGCGCACCATAGGGCGGGTCTAGTCAGGTTTATTTTCATACAAAAGGCGCACCAGATTATAAGGCGCATTAAAAGGGGTCATATTATTATAATTTTTTTCTAAATTATAATAATGTTACTCCCGGCTTTGTGGTCTACATAACATGTGATGGTGGTTCTTTGGTCAAAATGTTGCATAGATTATGTTTTACAGATCATCTTCAAGCCGCTTTCTGACAGTCGCTTTAGGATGCGCCGTTTTTGTATGCTTATTTACGTGGCTCACTTTCGACAGCGTTTTTTCTCGGTCATCTTTGTTGTAGCGGTCCGACCAGAACTCTCTAATAACTAAAGTTCCTTGGGTGAATAATGTAAACTCACTTTACTTAAATCAATAACGGAGCAGCATCTCCTCATCCGGAAACAACCACACCGGAAATGTGTGCCGTGAAAAACCGTCCGACCGGAACTCTCTAATAACTAAAGTTCCTTGGGTGAATAATGTAAGCTCACTACACCGGTATGTTTTAGTGCTTTCATGGCGAGTTTACTGACAGATATAAGTAAGAACTTTACACTACTTTATAATAGAAATGGCAACAGCGGAAAAAGAAGATAGAGAAAAAGAAGAAGCTTATCGACTATGGCGTCGGCACAGACTACAAAGGCGGATGCGCACAACTTTTCAGGACTTATGCAGATCCCAAATACAGATCAGCATGTACCAGAAGGTAAGAAAAGTTGCTTTTGCATAATATTGTGAAACAAAACATCAGATAATATGTCTTACCTTATACACACACCATGATAATAATATTTTGTTGAAGCACAGTACAATCCATCAAGCGGTGCGACTTCATAGCTTACCAAAGTCGTACTAAAACATTTTGATAGATTTTTGAAAGCTGTGTAATGTTCTATATTTTCAATGGAACATATAATATTTTGGTGTTGTTTACTTGAGTCATATTGCAGTCTACACATATCTCTTATATGTGACTGCCATCTACTGGTCACACTTATCATTTCACCATGCACTAAATAAAATAGCTTCGAGGTCAGTAAGCACAGCCAAAATCATTCCGTGCATTAGGCGCACCGGGTTATAAGGCGCACTGTCGAGTTTTGAGAAAATGAAAGGATTTTAAGTGCGCCTTATAGTCCGCAAAATACAGTATTATTAGTTTATTATTTGTCTTAATCGCGTGTAGAGCAATCACATCCAATTATTGGCATGTTTTTATTCTAACTTTGCAGTCTTTCTTTTGTTTTGTATTATGCAAGTTTGGGAAATGTAACTGTGGATCATGGATGACCAATTGTTATATAGTCACTGAGCTTGGGTGCATGTGTGTACGTATGTGTATTGATTATCAGCCCAACATCCCTCTTTAAAAAAAAAAAAAAATCGGCAGTTATAAAATACGACATCATAAAAGTTAAGATAAAACAAATGTTGTTGTCAATGTTTAATAATAAGGTTTTTTGATTCAGAGAAATATAAATGTGTAACGCAACCTACACCCCCTTGCAAAAGTGCCAAATGTTTCATTCCCTCTTGGAGTGGAAAAATCCAGCATGGAACACTTCAGTGTTCACTCAACACATACGTCATAATGTCATCAAAGCTCATATTTATATATTCACACACAGCGCCAACATTCGGGAATCAGGATGAGGAGATAGAAAAAATATAAAAATATCCATCCATCCATTTTCTACCGCTTATGATACATCTATTTATGGAAGTATCGGACAAAGTTATGTTTAAGTTAAGTAGGACACAACTGTGGTGCATTAAAGGAAACTTGATTGAAGTTCCAAACATTCGTCATTAGTTTTTAAAGACACAGGGAAGCTTAACCCTCAGTAAATGCACTAATTATAATCATAATAATATAATAATGATATAATTTATTATTATTGCCACTTAAACATAATCCCACATGAATCAGCTAATTTCTACTTGACACTGTCGAACTATTAACTACAAAACTCAAAGCCAGTGAAGTTGGCACGTTGTGTAAATGGTAAATAAAAACAGAATACAATGATTTGCAAATCCTTTTCAACTTATATTCAATTGAATAGACTGCAAAGACAATATATTTAATGTTCAAACTGAGAAACTACATTTGTTTGCAAATAATCATTGACTTAGAATTTAACAGCAGCAACACATTGCGAAAAAGATGGCACAGTTGGACATTTTTACCACTGTTGCATGGCATTTCCTTTTAACAACACTCAGTAAACATTTAGGAACTGAGGAGACCAATTTTTGAAGCTTTTCAGGTGGAATTCTTTCCCATTCTTGCTTGATGTACAGCTTAAGTTGTTCAACAGTCCGGGGTCTCTGTTGTGGTATTTTAGGCTTCATAATGCGCCACACATTTTCAATGGGAGACGGGTCTGGACTACAGGCAGGCCAGTCTAGTACCCGCACTCTTTTACTATGAAGCCACGCTGTTAAAACACATGGCTTGGCATTGTGTTGCTGAAATAATCAGGGGCGTCCATGATAACGTTGCTTGGATGGCAACATATGTTGCTCCAAAACATGTATGTACCTTTCAGCATTAATGGTGCCTTCACAGATGTGTAAGTTACCCTTGTCTTGGGCACTAATACACCCCCATACCATCACAGATGCTGGCTTTTGAACATTGCGCCTATAACAATCCGGATGGTTCTTTTCCTCTTTGTTCCGGAGGACACGACATCCACAGTTTCCAAAAACAATTAGAAATGTGGACTCGCCAGACCACAGAACACTTTTCCACTTTGCACCAGTCCATCTTAGATGAGCTCGGGCCCAGCGAAGCCGGTGGCGTTTCTGGGTGTTGTTGATAAATGGCTTTCGCTTTGCATAGTAGAGTTTTAACTTGGACTTACAGATGTAGCGACCAACTGCAGTTACCGACAGTGGTTTTCTGAAGTGTTGCTGGGGTGATATCCTTTACACACTGATGTCGCTTTTTGATGCAGTACAGCCTGAGGGATCCAAGGTCACGGGCATTCAATGTTACGTGCAGGGATTTCTCCAGATTCTCTGAAACTTTTGATGATATTATTCCTCGCAATACCTTGTTGAGAAATGTTGTTCTTAAACTGTTGGACAATTTGCTCACGCATTTGTTGACAAAGTGGTGACCCTCGCCCCATCCTTGTTTGTGAATGACTGAGCATTTCATGGAAGCTGCTTTTATACCCAATCATGGCACCCACCTGTTCCCAATGAGCCTGTTCACCTGTGGGATGTTCCAAATAAGATATTTGATGGGCATTCCTCCACTTTCCCAGTCTTTTTTGCCACTGGTGCCAGCTTTTTTGAAACATGTTGCAGGCATCAAATTCCAAATGAGCTAGTATTTGCAAAAAATAACAAAGTTTTCCAGTTCGAACGTTAAGTATCTTGTCTTTGCAGTCTATTCAATTGAATATAAGTTGAAAAGGATTTGCAAATCATTGTATTCTGTTTTTATTTACCATTTACACAACGTGCCAACTTCACTGGTTTTGCGGTTTGTATATATATATATATATATCTATATATATATAGATATATATATATACATACACTACCGTTCAAAAGTTTGGGGTCACATTGAAATGTCCTTATTTTTGACGGAAAAGCACTGTACTTTTCAATGAAGATAACTTTAAACTAGTCTTAACTTTAAAGAAATACACTCTATACATTGCTAATGTGGTAAATGACTATTCTATCTGCAAATGTCTGGTTTTTGGTGCAATATCTACATAGGTGTATAGAGGCCCATTTCCAGCAACTATCACTCCAGTGTTCTAATGGTACAATGTGTTTGCTCATTGGCTCAGAAGGCTAATTGATGATTAGAAAACCCTTGTGCAATCATGTTCACACATCTGAAAACAGTTTAGCTCGTTACAGAAGCTACAAAACGGACCTTCCTTTGAGCAGATTGAGTTTCTGGAGCATCACATTTGTGGGGTCAATTAAACGCTCAAAATGGCCAGAAAAAGAGAACTTTCATCTGAAACTCGACAGTCTATTCTTGTTCTTAGAAATGAAGGCTATTCCACAAAATTGTTTGGGTGACCCCAAACTTTTGAACGGTAGTGTATATATATATATATATATATATATATATATATATATATATATTGTAAGAAAAAACTGAACTTATAAAAAGCATAATTTAGTAGGCTTTAAGAATATTTCGTGGCGCCTTCAGCCCCCCTCCCCCTGACTACATACATGTCGTGTGCGTGCATACAGTATATGTGTGTGTTTGTTCCCCCGGCCTTAGCGGCACACACTGCAGAGTTTTTCAAATCAAAGTCCAGCCTTAAGAGCTTATTCCAATAGGTTTAGTCAAGATCACCTATGAATGCTGCCAGGTTCTGTTGGCTAGCCAACGACCCTGCATCCGCCATGTTTTGATGGGAAACAGACCTTGGCGGTTTTGAAGAAAAGATAGAAGACAACCGCAAGTGCAGCCAGAGCAGGCTAGGAAAGGTAGTGTAAAAGGGAAAAAGAAGCAGTGTGAGAAAGTAAAAGTGTTGCTGACAGCTGCATGGAATGATCAAAACAGACAGAACGACGTCTGTGCATGTTTACGTTGCCATCTATACATAATCAGAAACAGTTCTAGAATGATTGCTCACTAAACGTGTGTGCGTGTGCGTTTGTGTGCGTGTGTGTGTGTGTGTCAGTGTGTGTGTGTGTGTGTGTGTGTGTGTGTGTGTGTGTGTGTGTGTGTGTGTGTGTGTGTGTGTGTGTGTGCGCGCATAGTTGCAGATGTATGTGTGGTCTTTTTCCCACAAAGTTGTCCCAGCTTTACTTTACCAACCACTCTTCAGCCAAACATCTAAAATATCACTCTCACCACTTCCTGCACTCCCTTTTTTCCCGACTTTTCACTAATGTTTCACTCTTTGCCTTCCTTCAATTCCTCGTTGCATCGTGTAGTTTGTCAGAAAGTACAGTAAGTTACAGTGAAAGACACCTTCAGCTTTACATACAGCATTTACCTTTTGTACTTTGAATGGCTATTTTATTGACTGATGCTTTTTGACTCACAAATACACTATTTGGCCACCTGCCTTGACTCACATATAAACTTGAAGTGCCATCCCATTCCTAACCCATAGGGTTAAAAATGATGTGGGTCCACCTTTTGCAGCTCTTACAGCTTCAACTCTTCTGGGAAGGCTGTCCACAAGGTTGCGGAGTGTGTTTATAGGAATTTTCCACCATTTTTCCAAAAGCGCATTGGTGAGGTCACACACTGATGTTGGTCGAGAAGGCCTGGCTCTCAGTCTCCGTTCTAATTCATCCCAAAAGTGTTCTATCGGGTTCAGGTCAGGACTCTGTGCATGCCAGTCAAGTTAATCCACACCAGACTCTGTCATCCATGTCGTTATGGACCTTGTTTTGTGCACTGGTGCACAGTCATGTTGGAAGAGGAAGGGGCCCGCTCCAAACTTTACCCACAAGGTTGGGAGCATGGAATTGTCCAAAATGTTTTGGTATCCTGGAGCATTCAAAGTTCCTTTCACTGGAACTAAGGGGCCAAGCCCAACTCCTTAAAAACAACCCCACACCATAATTCCTCCTCCACCAAATTTCACACTCTGCACAATGCAGTCCAAAATGGAGCGTTCTCCTGGCAACCTCCAAACCCAGACTCGGCCATCAGATTGCCAGATGGAAAAGCGTGATTCATCACTCCAGAGAAGGCGTCTCCACTGCTCTAGAGTCCAGTCCAGTTTGCATTGGACTTGGTGATGTATGGCTTAGATGCAGCTGCTCGGCCATGGAAACCCATTGCACGAAGCTCTCTGCGTACTGTACGTGGGCTAATTGGAAGGTCACATGAAGTTTTGAGCTCTGTAGCAACTGACTGTGCACTATGCACTTCGGCATCCGATGACCCCTCCCTGTCAGTTTACGTGGCCTACCACTTGGTGGCTGAGTTGCTGTTGTTCCCAAACTCTTCCATTTTCTTCTAACAAAGCCGACAGTGGAATATTTAGGAGAGGAAATTTCACGACTGGATTTGTTGCACAGGTGGCATCCTATGACAGTTCCACGCTGGAAATCACTGAGAGTGGCCCATTCTTTCACAAATGTTTGTAGAAACAGTCTCCATGCCTAAGTGCTTGATTGTATACACCTGTGGCCGGGCCAAGTGATTAGGACACCTGATTCTCATCATTTGGATGGGTGGCCAAATACGTTTGGCAATATAGTGTAGTTCTAAAGTTTGGCCGACAGTCAGGACTACTTCTACTTCTACTTTCTAGTTTTTTTTTATTACTGGATGTTTTAAGTGTTGTGATGAAAGACCTATAACAAAAACCCAGAATATAATTGTAAGGTTTTTACTGAATTAAGCACCCCGAACACAGAATAATTTAAGATCTACAATTTGAGCTATGAGCCATAAAACTTTCAAGGTCTTGACTAATTGACTAGAGTTCAAATGATTTCCTCCATCCTTGAATCAGCATTCAGGAACACCAAATATGAGATGAAATAGGACTTTTGTGCGTAGCGTTCTTCTTGTCATGTATTCTTGCTTTATTCATTCTATCTCTTTGGAACACAGGGTCACGCTTCTTTGTAAACAAACCCAAGCTCTGCTCTCTATCAAAGCTTTGTCTTCTCTGAGCTGCTGTGACGCAGTCCCTTGGATTACCGTAATTAGACTTAGACAAACTTTAGTGATCCCCAAGTGAAATTGTTTGATTCAATCGCTCAAATACAAGAGGGAAGGATGACTAAAACACTCTTAGGTGTCCTAAAAAAGACAGTAGACAATACCAATAATATAAAAGTGATAGAATGGTACACCTAAAAACTGTAACGTTAAGTATACTAATTGAACGGTATACCGGTATTAGTATAGTACCGCAATACTAATGAATCATATTCGGTACTATACCACCTCTAAAAAGTACCGGTCCAACATCCCCCAGACCCCCGTCGTCATCACGTTGTGTCATTGCTGGTTTTACGAGCAGAGGAGCATGTTCGGCAGCGCACAATCACTGAGTACTTACCATCACACACATTTTTAAGGTGAAGTTATAACTGAGTTATAACTGGGACGGCGTGGCGAAGTTGGTAGAGTGGCCGGGCCAGCAATCGGAGGGTTGCTGGTTACTGGGGTTCAATCCCCACCTTCTACTATCCTAGTCACGTCTGTTGTGTCCTTGGGCAAGACACTTCACCCTTGCTCCTGATGGGTGCTGGTAGCGCCTTGCATGGCAGCTCCCGCCATCAGTGTGTGAATGTGTGTGTGTGAATGGGTGAATGTGGAAATACTGTCAAAGCGCTTTGAGTACATTGAAGGTAGAAAAGCGCTATACAAGTATAACCCATTTATCATTATATAACACTGAAACACCCTCAGGAAGAGGTGCTTTAAGACAGTGGTCCCCAACCACCGGGCCGCGGACCTATTGGTACCGGGCCGCACAAGAAATTAAAAAAAATAAATAAATAAATAGTTTTATTTTTTTATTTATTTTTTATTAAATCAACATAAAAACATAATATATACATTATATATCAACATAGATCAATACAGTCTGCAGGGATACAGTCCGTAAGCACACATGATTGTATTTCTTTATGGAAAAAAATAAATAAAAAAAATAAAAATAAAATTTATTTTCACACCCCCCCCGGTCCGTGGGACAAATTTTCAAGCGGTGACCGGTCCACAGCTACAAAAAGGTTGAGGACCACTGCTTTAAGACATGGTTAGCTAGCAGCTAAAGTGTTTTAGCTACTTCTAAATCACTAATCCTCATCTCCATGGCGACGAGTAAAGTACGTTTCTTACAAGTATCATCCCTGCAGGACGAGGAATAGCTAAACATGCTTCACTACACACCGTAACTCACCGGCGTCAAAATGTAAACAAACGCCATGAGTGGATCTACACCTGACATCCACTGTAATGATACCAAGTACAGGAACGTATCTAGTCGATACTACTATGATTACATCTTCTTTCGTTTAAAAAAAAATGTATATTATGTTTATAAAGTCAGGAAATATGTCCCTGGACACACGAGGACTTAAATTATGACCAATGTATGATCCTATAACTTCTTGGTATTGGATTGATACCCAAATTTGTGGTATCATCCAAAACTAATGTAAAGTATCAAACAGCAGAAGAATAAGTGATTATTACATTTTAACAGAAGTGTAGAGAGTGTAAAAGAGAAAGTAAGCAGGTATTAACAGTAAATGAACAAGTAGATTAATAATTCATTTTCTACCACTTTTGACAAAATAATAGAATGATAAATGACACAATATGTTACTGCACATGTCAGCGGCTAAATTAGGAGCCTTTGTTTGTTTACTTACTACTAAAATACAAGTTGTCTTGTATGTTCAATATTTTATTTAAGGACACACTTGTAATAAGAAACATATGTTTAATGTACCCTAAGATTTTTTTTTGTTAAAATAAAGCCAATAATGCAATTTTTTTGTTGTCCCCTTTATTTAGAAAAGTATCAAAAAGTACCAAAAAGTATCGAAATAAGTATAAATCGCACCGGAGTATAAGTCGCACCTGCCGAAAATGCATAATATAGAAGGAAAAAAACATATATAAGTCGCATTTTTTGGGGAAATTTATTTGATAAAACCCAACACCAAGAATAGACATTTGAAAGGCAATTTAAAATAAATAAAGAATAGTGAACAACAGGCTGAATAAGTGTACGTTATATGAGGCATAAATAACCAACTGAGAGCGTGCCTGGTATGTTAACGTAACATATTATGGTAAGAGTCATTCAAATAACTAACATATAGAACATGCTATACGTTTACCAAACAATCTGTCACTCCTAATCGCTAAATCCCATGAAATCTTATACATCTAGTCTCTTACGTGAATGAGCTAAATAATATTATTTGATATTTTACGGTAATGTGTTAATAATTTCACACATTAGTCGCTTCTGAGTATAAGTCGCACCCCCGGCCAAACTATGAAAAAAACCGCGACTTATAGTCCGAAAAACACGGTAGATATAAGAAGTACAGAATGAGGCATAACAGCTCTTGAAGGTCGATAATGAAGTACAACCTGGCGTCTTCCTGATGCAGACGCATGTGCTTAAAAGCATGGTCAAAGTTGTTTTCACCCATATCCAAAATAATGGCGCCAAGGTTCAGGATACGCAAAAAGACAGAAGTAGGAGAACCAATACAAAATAAAAGGCAAAAGGAAGTTGGTGTCCTATTTATAACACGGCTTTTAATAGCAAGTACAGAAGCTTTGTTTAAAGTATACTACAACATCTGCTTTAAGGCTCGGGAAACATAAAAAAAACATTAGTTTGCTACTTTTTTCTGAGCGTAAAAAAAGATGCCACAAAACACTCCGCAGCCTTTTTGATGCCTCAGTGACGCCAAGGCCATCAGCTCTGACCGGAAGAAGAAACAACAACAACAACAAAATGCCAAGTTTCTTTGCAAATGGGGGGGGGGGGGGGGGGGTGACGCCAAAGCGTATTGACGGTGTCTGTGCTAAAAGAAAAGAGGGAGGTCAGCGCATGGACGAGAGAGACAGCAAATAACACTTAGTGCTTTTTAATCCAGGACCAAGCAGACAATTCTCCTCAACACCAGAACTAATCAATGAGACGCTGAATGAAGACGAGGATTGAGCGATTCAGGGTGAGAGCTGGATGAAAAAAAAAAAAAAAAAATGCATTTCTCTTCAACGCCACTCCTAATCAATAAAGGCAATACGGTGAAAAGGGAAGGAGACAATGAAAGGATCCTTCCAGACATGAGAACTAATCAATGGTACCTACAGTACAGGGAAGGTCACGTTATTTATTCAACTTTTTATACAGATTAATTCAAGGGAACTATTTTAATTTCACTTTGTTGCTTATTTTTGAGTCTATTAAGAACTTGTGTGAAATATAACTGTAGAAGAGTGATTGTAATACCCCAACTCCCAACAGGGGCGCCGCTAGGGATTTTGGGCCCCATGAAAATAATCTTTACAGGGCCCCCAACACAGCGGCAACATTTTTTGATGCTATTTTACATACAATTATGCATTTTAATGGTATTTTTGAAAGAAGAACAGCATCACAGTTTTATAAGTATTATAAGTTCATCATCATTAGGGGCCTCTCTGGGCCCCCCTCCATCATGGGCCCCTAGAATCTGTCTCCTTTACCCCCCCTTTTCGGCGCCCCTGACTACCAAACACACACACACTTGTGCACGTGTATAGCGCAAATGTAACAGTGATCACACTAGAATAGAACACAATAGTTGTCATTGCACTTAGAGAACTACACTATATTACCAATTATATTTCCAAAGTCAACTGTCGGCTTTATTATAAGAAAATGTTTGAGTTTGGGAACAACAGCAACTCAGCCACAAAGTAAACTGACAGAGAGGGGTCATAGTGCAAAGAGGTCGCCACATTTCTGCACAGTCAGTTGCTACAGAGCTCCAAACTTCATGTGACCTTCCAATTAGCCCACGTACAGTACGCAGAGAGCTTCACGGAATGGGTTCCCATGGCCGATCAGCTGCATCTAAGCCATACATCACCAAGTCCAATGCAAAGCGTGAGATGCAGTGGTGTAAAGCAGTGGTCCCCAACTACCGGGCCGCAGCCCAGTACCGGTCCGTGGACAAGAAACAATTTTTTATTTTTTATTTATTTCTTTTTTTTATTAAATCAACATAAAAAACACAAGATACACTTACAATTAGTGCACCAACCCAAAAAAACTCCCTCCCCCATTTACACTCATCCACACTCATTCGCACAAAAGGGTTGTTTCTTTCTGTTATTAATATTCTGGTTCCTACATTATATATCGATATAGATCCATACAGTCTGCAGGGATACAGTCTGTAAGCACACATGATTGTATGTTTTTATGACAAAAAAAAATAATATTATTTTTTAAATCAGAGTCTGGTGTGGATGAACTTGACTGGCCTGCACAGAGTCCTGACCTGAACCCGATAGAACACCTTTGGGATGAATTAGAACAGAGACTGAGAGCCAGGCCTTCTCGACCAACTTCAGTGTGTGACCTCACCAATGCGCTTTTGGAAGAATGGTGGAAAATTCCTATAAACACACTCCACAACCTTGTGGACAGCCTTCCCAGAAGAGTCGAAGCTGTAATAGCTGCAAAAGGTGGACCCACATCATATTGAACCCTATGGGTTAGGAATGGGATGGCACTTCAAGTTCATATGTGAGTCGAGGCAGGTTGCCAAATACTTTTGGCAATATAGTGTACAACTAAATTAATCCCAGATCATACCCGCTCAGAGCAGACATACAATACAAACGACACCATTAAAAAAAGGTAGGAAATGTAAACATGGAGGGGGAAAGCAGCTCCCACGCTAGCCCCTCTGTGTGTTCTTTCACTGTGCTGGTTTCACTCGGATGTTTACGGCAAGAACTTGCCAAAGGCATTTGCAGAGGGAGCAAATGGCTATTATAGATTAGGAGTGTTATTGGTTTCGGGCGACCAAACACATTCCAATGGATTTGGCTGATATAATTGTCCATTTTGGCTCTCAAATTGATCATAATTTTGCCTTGCAGAGCGGAAAGCTTCTCAGAGATGTTATGTAATTTGTGATTAAATTCTGAGATTGCCATAGTCTGAGATGCCCATCATGTCCATGGCGACAAGCAGCTTCTGGGCTCCTTAAACCACTGCCATCGTCTATCAAATTTGTCGATAGACCTGAGCCATGTTCACCCCAATCAGCAGATGCCCTGTTATCACTGTTCCAAATAGATTTATTCCACGTCCACGACGGAAAGAACTGACAGGCACACGACTCGCCATTTCTCCCAAGAGTCCCTCGTGTATCTGGCAGGAAATGTGGCGTCAGGACAGGCAGGATACCCCAAACTTGTTCTTTTCATCGAGACAATTTTGTCAATTAAGCTTCAATTCCAGCTCATCAATTCCTAGTTTGTATTTTCGAAGACTAGTGCAAAAGAGAGGCTCTCACAAAGTTATGACAAGACAAGCCGAGACAAAGAAGCAAAGCAGGAGAGATAAGAGAGAGGGAGGGAAATGCGACCGCCTTCGTTGAAAGCCAGACAAGAAAAAAAACAATCCTCTAATTTGTGTGCGTGCATGTACAGTATAGAGCAGGGGTGGGCAATTAATTTTTACCGGGGGCCGCATGAGCAACCCGAGCACTGCTGGAGGGCCACATCGACAATATTTCAATTAAATGTTGCTCAATATTATTTTTGATATATACCGTAAGATAAATAATAATAATAATTAATAATAATACTTTAATTTAACCTAACTTAACTTTATACCAAAAGCACTGCTTTGGAAATCATTTGTACCCCTTTCGGAGATCACATTTAGTTGCCCTTAAACATCCTCATGTTGCACAATGAAATGTAAGCATAGGATGAAGTGAGCATTCCTGTAACTTTCTCTAGTAACATCATTCCATGATTAATATAAATAAATTAATATTAATAATAAATGACAGTAAAATAAGCACACTTATGACTGAGGAGTCATAGTGTAACTTTGTGTGGTGTTTGAGTTGTCCGACTTTTTGTGTGGCCATAAACGCACCAGTGGCTTAGTGGTATGCGTGTTGGTGACAGATGACAAGTTGGTTTTGGCCTGGTTTGTACGGCAGAAAATGACTAGTTTTTCGAGATAGAAGTGTTTTATTCATGTATTTGGTGTGGTTATGGCCGAATATAAACAGTTTTGCTCAATAAAGTGATCAATATAATTCCTGTCCTCGAAGCATCTCGATAGACGTTACAATAATTGAACGGTGTTGACGAACACCGTTAGGGTCGCTTGTTGTCACGGTCACTCAGATTTGCATTGCAAAATTACACAGAATAAATGTGTTTATTTTGTTTAGAATTCAGATGGGTTTGATTTGGTGCACGGCATATATTTGCTGTGCGCAGAGGACGCTTGAGCAGTGTGCAATTGAGCAGGCGCGCACCTTAGAGGGAACGTTGCTTTGCAGTCCATGTCTTGTTGAAAACACGCCATTCGTCATCAACTTTTCTCTTTTTAGCGTCTCGGGTGTAAACCGTGCATCACTTGTCGCTGTGCACCTTCACTCACAGGTTACACACGGACATACGCCCATGAATAACACTTTTCAAAATAAAAGCATCACAGTTGTATTGCGCGCACGACATAGATGTTTTTTTCAACTTTCTTTTGTAATTTGTGATTGCAGCTGTTCACATTCACTCACAATCACGCACGCGCATACGTCCACACGGAAGTAATACAAATAACGATTTTCAAAACAAAAGCAGCACCGTTGTATTGCACACTCGACATAGATACTTTTTGAAATTGATTTTGTAATTTATGATTGGCCTCACGCGGGCCGGACAGGGACGCACAAAGGGCCGGATGTGGCCCGCGGGCCGCAGAAGGCCCAGGTCTGGTATAGAGACTTAGACTTATGTTATTGTCTGCTTGTTAGCACAATCCCTCACAATCCACGTAAACATGTGCACCCGCCAATGTAACTGTAGATTGCACTAGTTGTGCATGTGCTCGCGTGTAGATATAAGTAGGGATGATACTCGAAACCGGTTTTCCCGGTTGTTTGATAAGAAAAGGACAGAGTCCTCGGACTCTAATCCCTTTTTGAGAACCGGTACCCGTTATCGACACCACTATAGTAAAGGAAAAGAGTTGATTCTTTATTTGAATCCCTGGAATCCCGTCCCGACCAGAAATGCTCCGTGGGACATCACAAGAAATGACGTCACGTAGCTCAGTCATTAGGCGCAGATAGGGAAAGCAGGAAAACAATGGACGGGAAAAAGCACTCCAAGGTGTAATAAAGTTCAAAACAAAAGCTATAATCCATCGAATAACTTTACTGAGAGATTTGAGCAGGATAAAACACATGACGAACACTTTTACGACCAACCGGAAACATAGCAACCAGGCTAGCAACGCACCTCCTTTACGGCAGCTGTCGCAACGTTCTTAAAACAACCGCAGCACATACATATATATACAACATATCTCCCTTTTTTAACTTTTGTTTTTCTTTCCTTGTAAACAAAACAAAATCACACTGTAGATGTGTTGTCTGTCTAATTATAAATAATGCAGACGAGGCGTGTTGGCTGAGTTCTTGACGTTTACTTTCACAGCGTGGCAACATGCAACACTTTTCGGGGCTACCGCGCATGCTCGTAACTCCCGTTGCATGCTGGGTAGTGTAGTTGTTATCTTCTCTAGCTCATAACATTTTTCCCCCTATAAAGAAATAATGTTAACTCAAAGTGTATTTCTTTTTTTAGCTTTAACTTTTCATTTTTTAGCATTGTAACCACATTTGCAAAGAACTTTTCTCTTCATAGAATTTTCTTTCAATAAAGAAATAAAGTGCAAAAATGTCAAAGCATCATAACAAACAGTTATGTCAAATAGCAGCAGAATTGCACTTTTTGGAGAGCTGTATTATTTTCAGTTTTGTGCCCAAGGGACTGATTTTATTTAACACTATATTATTATTTATACACCTGTTGTGATCACAGAGACAGGTTGTTTTTGTATTACTATATATATTTGTTTCTCTGAAAAATCCCACTTAATATACTTATTTTTTTAGGTGGGTAACAGTCAATATTTATTTATTTATTAGATTTTATTTTTTTATTATATAATAAAAGTGAGCTTTTGTTAAACCAAATATTGTGTGTTTTTTTCCATATACAACAACCTATCTGGACTCGATAAGAGAATCGATAAGGAATCGGTTCGATAAGAGGATTCGATAATAGGCTCGAACTCGATAATTCCTTATCAAACATCATCCCTAGATATAAGTATTGAAAATGAGATACAAGGAGTATTGATAGACACACTGTGGCTGTGAGATTGTTTCTTTAAAGCAGTGATCCGCAGTCTTTAATATTGCCCAAAATACTTGAATAATCAATCAATATTCATTGGCAGTGTGTTGTATAATCTGCATTATTTTCCCTTAACATTCGCATGCATTTTCCCCTCCATGGAAAAAAAAAAAGAAAAAAGTGTCTCCCTCCAGGGTAACATTAACTTTTCTCTGTGGATAAGTGGGTTACAACCACAAGCTTGCCCTAAAGATGACGCATCCGTCAGACACATCCAGATATGTAGTATTAATGCAGAAAGTATGTATGCACAAATTGTATGTCAATGACTATGAAATTACATTGTACCCTAAAATGTTGTAACACAGCATGTTGGTTTAAATGGGCGAGCGAGGCCTGAATAAATCAAACCCGTGAGGTGTTTTTGCCCCCACGTGTTTTTAAATATTTGGATTATAATCCTTCCATTACTATTACAGATAACCGACTAGGAAAGCAATTCATTGCCTGATCTGTTATATTCGATGCGCCAACTTGCGATGGAGGGTCTGGACTAAATGTTTTGCTCGCAGCCTTAAACATAACAATTATCCATGAGAGATAAAATAAATTGTGAGCTGCTGCAGTCACAAGCCGAGGTACCACTGTATTTCTTGTATTCTACTTAGTACAGGAATATTGTGTACTGTATTTTCCAGACTATAAGGCGCACTTAAAATATTTTTTTTCTCTCAAAACTCGTCATGCGCCTAAAATCCGGTGCGCCTAATTTACGGAATAATTATGTTTTCCTGACCGACCTCGAAGCAATTTTATTTGGTACATGATGTAATAAGTGTGACCAGTTGATGGCAGTCAAACATAGGAGATATTTGTAGACTGCACTATGATGGCAATATGACGCAAGTAAACAACACCAACATTTTATATGTTCCATTGAAAGTATAGAACATTACACACGGCGCTCAAAAATCTGTCAAAATGTTTTAGTACGACTTTGGTAAGCTATGAAGCCGCACCGCTTGATGGATTGTACTGTGCTTCAACATACGAGTATTATTATGGTGTGTGTATAAGGTAAGACATTATCTGGTGTTTTGTTTCGCAATTTTATGCAAAAGCAACTTTTCTTACCTTCTGGTACCTGCTGATCTGTATTTGGGATCTGCATAAATCCTGAAAAATTGTGCGCGTCCGCCTTTGTAGTCCGTGGAGACACCGTAGTCGATAAGCTTCTTATTTTTCTCTATCTTCTTGTTATGGGACATTCATCCTCCACTGTTGCCATTTCTAATATAAAGTAGTGTAAAGTTCTTACTTATATCTGTCAGTAAACTCGCCATGAAAGCGCTAAAACATACCGGTGTAGTGAGTTTACATTATTCACCCAAGGAACTTTAGTTATTAGAGTTTCCGGTCGGACGGTTTTTCACGGGACACATTTTTGGCGTTGTTGTAGTTTTGGGATGAGGAGATGCTGCTCTGTTATTGATTGAAGTGTGAATGTCATTAAAACAGTTAGCTCCATCTTTTGACATTTCTTCCACCCCCGTCCTTGCACGCTACACCGCTACAACAAAGATGACGGGGAGAACCGGTTATGTAGACCCAAAGGAAGTGTTTTACATTTCGAAAAAAATAATATGACCCTTTTAATGCGCCTTATAATCCGGTGTACCCTATATACACTACCGTTCAAAAGTTTGGGGTCACATTGAAATGTCCTTATTTTTGAAGGAAAAGCACTGTACTTTTCAATGAAGATAACTTTAAACTAGTCTTAACTTTAAAGAAATACACTCTATACATTGCTAATGTGGTAAATGACTATTCTAGCTGCAAATGTCTGGTTTTTGGTGCATTATCTACATAGGTGTATAGAGGCCCATTTCCAGCAACTATCACTCCAGTGTTCTAATGGTACAATGTGTTTGCTCATTGGCTCAGAAGGCTAATTGATGATTAGAAAACCCTTGTGCAATCATGTTCACACATCTGAAAACAGTTTAGCTCGTTACAGAAGCTACAAAACTGACCTTCCTTTGAGCAGATTGAGTTTCTGGAGCATCACATTTGTGGGGTCAATTAAACGCTCAAAATGGCCAGAAAAAGAGAACTTTCATCTGAAACTCGACAGTCTATTCTTGTTCTTAGAAATGAAGGCTATTCCACAAAATTGTTTGGGTGACCCCAGACTTTTGAACGGTAGTGTATATATATGAAAAATAATTGCCCTATTGCCCGGGAAATACGGTACATACAACCATAGTACCGTATTTTTCGGACTATAAGTCACAGTTTTTTTTAATAGTTTGGCCGTGGGTGCGACTTATACTCCGGAGCGACTTATGTGGGAAATTATTAACACATTACCGTAAAATATCAAATAATAATATTTATCTCATTCGCGTGAGCGACAAAGCAAATGGCAGCCATCGTCACACACACGTCAGCAATCGTCACTCACACGCCAACCAATAAGAATTCGGCGGGGGCGGGTCATGGCAGAAGTGCATTGTGGGTTTTGGAATGCTAACTGCTATATGCTATACGCTACTGCCGGAGCTATTAAAATGGATCACATCAACATTGGCGGTAACTTATAAAAACTGAGAAGGACTGAACTAAATGTTATTTAGCTATCGGGAGTGACAGATTGTTTGCATGTTCTATATGTTATAGTTATTTAAATGACTCTTAACATAATATGTTACGTTAACATACCAGGCACGTTCTCAGTTGGTTATTTATGCCTCATATAACGTACACTTATTCAGCCTGTTGTTCACTATTCTTTATTTATTTTAAATTGCCTTTCAAATGTCTATTCTTGGTGTTGGATTTTATCAAATACATTTCCCCCAAAAGTGCGACGTATATATGTTTTTTTCTTCTTTATTGTGCATTTTCGGCCGGTGCGACATATACTCCGGAGCGACGTATAGTCCGAAAAATACGGTAATTAACGTTGTAGTATATCTGTTCAATTAAACACAACTGATAACTCTGGGGCAGCACGGTGTTACAGGGGTTGGTGCATGTGCCTCACAATACGAAGGTCCTGAGTAGTCCTGAGTTCAGTCCCAGGCTCGGGATCTTTCTGTGTGGAGTTTGCATGTCCTCCCCGTGACCCTCCGGTTACTCCGGCTTCCTCCCACCTCCAAAGACATGCACCTGGGGATAGGTTGATTGGCAACACTGAATTGGCCCTAGTGTGTGAATGTGAGTGTGAATGTTGTCCGTCTATCTGTGTTGGCCCTGTAATGAGGTGGCGACTTGTCCAGGGTGTACCCCGCCTTCCGCCCGAATGCAGCTGAGATGGGCTCCGGCACCCCCCGCGACTATAAAAGGGACAAGCGGTAGAAAATGGATGGATGGATGATAACATTCTATGAGAATACAACAAAACTTTCTACTGTAACACAACCTGTTGGCTCATAGGACCGAATTTGACGGAGAATAAAGAGAAACCAAATTAGCTGAAGCAAAGGAAGACCCACTGACTAGAGCAGTGTTTTTCAACCTTTTTTGAGGCAAGGCACATTTTTTTCATAAAAACATCCAGAGGCACACCACTAGGGATGATACTCGAAACCGGTTTTCCCGGTTGTTCGATAAGAAAAGTACCGAGTCCTCGGACTCGAATCCCTTTTTGAGAACCGGTACCCGTTATCGAGACCACTATAGTAAAGAAAATAGTTGGTTCTTTATTCGAATCCCTCGGAACGAATCCCGTCCCGACCAGAAATGCTCCGTGGGACATCACAAGAAATGACGTCACGTAGCTCAGTCATTAGGCGCAGATAGCGAAAGCAGGAAAACAATGGACGGGAAAAAGCGCTCCAAGGTGTAATAAAGTTCAAAACAAAAGCTATAATCCAATGAATAACTTTACTGAGAGATTTGAGCAGGGTACAAAGACATGAACACTTTTACGACTAACCGGAAACATAGCAACCAGGCTAGCAACGCACCTCCTTTACGGCAGCTGTCGCAACGTTCTTAAAGCAACCGCAGCACATACATATATATACAACACATCTCCCTTTTTTAACTTTTGTTTTTCTTTCCTTGTAAACAAAACAAAATCACACTGTAGATGTGTTGTCTGTCTAATTATAAATAATGCAGACGAGGCGTGTTGGCTGAGTTCTTGACGTTTACTTTCACGGGTGACGACATGCAACACTTTTCGGGGCTACCGCGCATGCTCGTCACTCCCGTTGCATGCTGGGTAGTGTAGTTGTTATATTCCCTAGCTCATCACATCTTCCCCCCTATAAAGAAATAATGTTAACTCAATAAAGTGTATTTCTTTTTTTAGCTTGAACTTTTCATTTTTTAGCATTGTATCCACATTTGCAAACAACTTTTCTCTTCATAGAATTTTCTTTCAATAAAGAAATAAAAATGCAAAAATGTCAAAGCATCATAACAAACAGTTATGTCAAATAGCAGCAGAAGTGCACTTTTTGGAGAGCTGTATTATTTTCAGTTTTGTGCCCAAGGGACTGATTTTATTTAACACTATATTATTATTTATACACCTATAGTGATCACAGAGACAGCTTGTTTCTGTGTTACTGTATATATTTGTTTTTATGAAAAATCCCACTTAATATACTTTGGGTAACAACAGTCAATATTTATTTATTTTATTTAATTTTTTTAGGTGGGTAACAGTCAATATTTATTTATTTTTTAGATTAATTTTTTTTCTAATATAATAAAAGTGAGCTTTTGTTAAACCAAATATTGTGTGTTTTTTTCCATATACAACCACCTATCTGGACTCGATAAGAGAATCGATAAGGAATCGGTTCGATAAGAGGATTCGTTAATAGACTCGAACTCGATAATTTCTTATCAAACATCATCCCTACACACCACCAGCAAAAAATGTTAAAAAATGATATTCCACCAGGTCGTATTCTGAGTTTGTTGTTTGTTTTGGTGGTCCTTCCTGTTTTGTTGGTGTTTTCCTCTAGCAGTTTCATGTCTTCCTTTGCGTTGTTGCTATCCTTCTTTGTGTGGACATTGTCGATTGTCATGTCATGTACGGACACACTTCGTGGACGCTGTAAGTTTTTGCTGTCGTCCAGCGTTCTGTTTCTGTTGACTTTGTAGCCAGTTCAGTTTAACTTTCGTTTTGCATAGCCATTGCCTTTTCCTTTCCCTTTTGTTCCTTTTTGGTTTAAGCATTACATACCTTTTTTTACCTGCACGCTGCATATTGGGATCACAACAAACCATCCTCGTCTCACCCGACACATTTTACAAAGCAACGGCACATTATTTGCAGATCATACTTATTGATGTGCAAACAAATATTTTTTGGACCAATTAGGTGAAGTTGCATAATTTCCCACGGCACACCAGACTATATCTCACGGCACGGTGAGAAAGAGGGAGAAAAAAGTTGACAGGGCAGGAGAAAAATGAAAGAATAAGGGTGAGAGAGGAGGGTGTATGAGGGTAAGTACACTTGTGCTTCAATGTGGAAGACTGATTAGAGCGTCTGAGAGGACTGCAGCTGCCTGCGTTGAAGGAGTACATGGAGGAGAGGATTGGTACGTAAGAGGAGGTCAGATGAAGAGGATTGTAAGAGTGTCAGAGAGGGGATGGGAAAAGTGGTAATGCAGGCACAGAATAGAAATACAATCCAGTTCATGGCACAGTTAGCATGAAGATGACTGCAGAAGTTGGTTGGGTTTTGATTAAAAACCGTATGCCAATACACTCCTGTTTCTATCTCACTTATGGGCATGCTTTTATTGGTTTTGGACTTTTTAGCAATTGCACTTCATGCGGCTGTTTTGCTTGCGTGTAGGACTCCAACCAACGACTATTTTTTGATTATTGACTAGTCATCGACTATCTTAACGATCGGTCGACTAATCGGAGTAGGAAGCATAAACCTATTCAGTTAAAGTTAAAGTACCAATGATTGTCACACACACATACAGTAGGTGTGGTGAAATTTGTCCTCTGCTTTTGACCCATCCCCTTGTTCAGGTGAGGGGAGCAGTGAGTAGCAGCAAGGGCCGTGCTCGGGAATTATTTGGTGATTCAACCCCCAATTCCAACCCTTGATACTGTGTGCCAAGCTGGGAGGTAACGGGTCCCATTTGTATAGTCTTTGGTATGACTCGGCCGGGGTTTGAACTCACGACCTACCGATCTCAGGGAGGACACTCTAACCCAGGGGTGTCCGAAGTGCAACCCGGGGGCCATTTGCGGCCCGCAGCTAATTGTTTAGCGGCCCGCCACACATTCTGGAAATGCCATTGCAACAATCAGAAAAACATTTAAAAAAGTGGAATGAGGTGAAATCTAACTAGAAAACGTTGCAATGTTGACACAAAGCTGCCATGCAGGCTGATTTTTTTAAATTTTGTCTATCTTTATTTTCCTTTTTTGCCATTGCTCAAAAAAAAAAAAAAAAAGACAAAAAATCAATAATATTGAATTATTGACATCTTCAAGGCTCCAATTACTTCAAATATTTCACATTCAAATGTTTTATGTGGAAAAATATTGCATATATATTGTGTGGTTGCCATATAAAAACATCCAAGTTTTCTTTGACAAAAGAGCATAAAACAAACAAAATATTAGTTCAAACGTAAAATCGACAGATATACTGTATCTGAAGTTGATCTCGTAACTTAAAGGCCTACTGAATTTTTTTAAAATTATTTAAACGGGGATAGCAGATCCATTGTATGTGTCATACTTGATCATTTCGCGATATTGCCATATTTTTGCTGAAAGGATTTAGTAGAGAACAACGACGATAAAGTTTGCAACTTTTGGTCGCTTATAAAAAAAAAGCCTTGCCTGTAGCGGAAGTAGCGTGACGTCACAGGGGATAGGGCTGCTCACATTTCCCTATTGTTTACAATGCAGCAAGAGCGATTCGGACCGAGAAAGCGACGATTACCCCATTAATTTGAGCCAGGATGAAAGATTTGTGGATGAGGAATGTGAGAGTGAAGGACTAGAATGCAATTACTTCACATCAAACATTGCTTTCTGAATGTTTTGGGCCGTGGGGGAAATACTGCATATTTCAGTTTTACTATAAAAAACTAAGTTGTCTTTGACAGAAAAGGCATATATAATAATAGGCAATAATAATTTGACTTGTTTTTAACATTTTAATGACTGAGACCCTTTACGGGCCCCAGGAGCCCTAATTGTTAAAAAAAAAAAAAAAAATCTATATATTTTGTTATGGTTTGAAAACAAAAAATATCAAAATGCATGCTTTAATTTTTCCGTGTGCGGCCCTCAGTGGAAAAAGTTTGGACACCCCTGCTCTAACCACTAGTAATAGTTCTTAGTTAGTCTTTGGCTTTTAATTTCAGCTTGAGATATTTTCAGGCTAACAATAAACATGACTATTTTATTCACAAATAGGCATTTATGCTATAGGCATTGTGCTGCTTATTGGGTTATTTCATGAACACTAATAACTTGTGTCCATTTAAAAGCAAAAGTGCTGATGTTATGAAAACTAAGGGCAATCAAAATAGCAGCACCATTAAACACAAACAACAAAACACCAAAGCTAAGCGTCCTCAAAAAGAAACAAGCATTTTGTGGTATTCATGTGTTTAAAAAGTTGCACACAGGTGTATTATTGATTATCGATTAACTCCTGGTATTATTAGCAATCAATTAGATTGCTAAAATAGCCGACCTTTTTAGTAATCTAATAGTTTGCTAAAAATGCCAGAACTCATTGTGTATTATTGTATTTATTGCTTAAATCTTAACATTTTAGCTATCTAATAATAGATTGTAAATTAATTCTTATATGATATTGGCACCAAGGTGCCTAATGTTTGTGTGTATGTATTAGGGTTGTACGGTATACCGGTATTAGTATAGTACCACGATACTAATTAATCATATTCGGTACTATACCGCCTCTGAAAAGTACCGGTCCGCCACTCCCCCGAGTCCCCGTCGTCGTCACGTCGTGACATTGCTGGTTTACGAGCAGACGAGCATGTTCGGCAGCGCACAATCACGGAGTACTTGCAAGCAGACACAGTGTATAGACAGAAAAGGGAGAAGTTTGAACACTGAAACGCCCTCAGGAAGAGATGCTTTAAACCATTGCTAGCTAGCTAGCAGCTAACGTCCAGCCCCAGTCTGCAGTGCTTCTAAATCACTAATCCTCGCCTCCATGGCAACAAATAAAGTACGTTTCTTACAAGTATCATCCCTGCAGGACGAGGAATAGCTAAACATGCTTCACTACACACCGTAGCTCACCGGCGTCAAAATGTAAACAAACGCCATGAGTGGATTTACATCTAACATCCACTGTAATGATACCAAGTACGGGAGCGTATCTCGTCGATACTACTATGATTACATCTTCTTTCGTTTTTTTTAAATGTATATTATGTTTTTAAACTCAGGAAATATGTCCCTGGACACATGAAGACTTTGAATATGACCAATGTGTGATCCTGTAACTACTTGGTATCGGATTGATACCCAAATTTGTGGTATCATCCAAGCTTCTTCTTTTTCTCTATCTTCTTGTTATGGGACATTCATTCCACGCTGTTGCCATTTCTAATAAAAAGTAGTGTAAAGTTCTTACTTATATCTGTCAGTAAACTTGCCCTGAAAGCGCTAAAACATACCGGTGTAGTGAGTTTACATTATTCACCCAAGAAACTTTAATTATTAGCGTTCCGGTCGGACATTTTTTCACGGGACACATTTCCGACTTTGTTGTTGTTTCCGGTTTAAGGGATGCTGTTCCGTTTTTGATTGAAGTAAAGTCTGAATGTCATTAAAACAGTTAGCTCCATCTTTTCACACTTCTTCTACACCCGTCCTTGCACGCTACACCGCTACAACAAAGATGACGGGGAGAAGACACTGTCGAAGGTGAGCCACGTAAATAAGACCGCCCACAAAACGGCGCATCCTGTAGCGACTGTCAGAAAGCGACTTGAAGATGATCTGTAAAACATCATCCATGCAACATTTTGACCAAAGAACCACCATCACATGTTATGTAGACCACAAGGAAGTGTTTTACATTTAGAAAAAATAACATCAATGTGACTCCTTTAATGCGCCCTAAAATCTGGTGCGCCTTATATATGAAAAAAGATTGAAAATAAACCATTCATCGGCAGTGCGCCTTGTAATCCGGTGCGCCCTATGGTCCGTAAAATACGGACCATAGTGTTCTTGTCTTACATAAGGACTGTGAGTGAAATGCAGTTTCCCTTTATATGATTATGCATTATAGATGTACTGTCACATAAAACAAAACAAAGTCTGCTTTGCTAAAAATGAGCAAGGTATTCATGTCTTTAACAGGATGAAAGTACAGTGTTTTAGTGGATGGCCGTGCCGGCTCGCTCTCGTCCGTAAAAAACAACTTTTGTTGATAAACGAATTTGTCGGAGACTGATTTGATTGTCGATAGTTGGTGACAATGTCGAAATAATTGTATGCGCACGTTTGTGTCGATGATAGTCACAAATTCTGTTGATACAGTAAAACTCATGTTTTGCACTGGATAAAGATTTGCTCCATTCAAGACCTCTCTCTCATCTCTCAAGCTTCAACTTCCTTTCTTCTTTTCTGTCCTTTACCGTGTGTGGGTGACCATTCCAAGAGACACACTGCACCTGTGTGCACGCTTCTATCAGTTGCAAAGATAGCCTCTGGTTGGGAAAAGAAAGCAGGACTTGCTGCCTTCTTCATGCTGAAGACCAGAGGTGGAATGAGTTTTCACACCTCACAAACCACGAGTCGTAACTCTTCTCCTGACCTCCTTCACTCTGTCAAGTGTCCATACCTTTTGCCACGACCTCCTGTCCTGTCCCTTCTTCCTCCTTTCACTCACTTTCTAGCGTTCTCCCAGCGCGTCTGTCTATCTATCTTTGGATTATGGTGTCTGTTGACCGTTGTTGTGAAACTTTTAGCTAATTTAGCTTATTTTCTTTTGTCTTTTTTTGACTGTACGTCACTAGTAATAGAGTTGACCACAAACCCGGAATTTTTTATTTTTTGTTCTGGTCAAAAACGTTTGTATTTTCTTTTTAATTTGGAATTATTATTATTATTTTGATCCCGTTCCATAGACTCATAGAGCCGTAGAGTGCACCTTAATATGAGCCGCACCCACGTAATTTTCGGACACATTTTATGTTTGCATAAGTTGGCCGTACAAGTCTAGGTGTACACACTGAAGCATGAAATACTCTATATTGCCAAAAGTATTTGGCCACCTGCCTTGACTCACATATGAACTTCAAGTGCCATCCCATTCCTAACCCATAGGGTTCAATATGATGTGGGTCCACCTTTTGCAGCTATTACAGCTTCAACTCTTCTGGGAAGGCTGTCCACAAGGTTGCAGAGTGTGTTTATAGGAATTTTCCACCATTCTTCCAAAAGCGCATTGGTG
Organism: Entelurus aequoreus; assembly: GCF_033978785.1. Taxonomy (NCBI): domain Eukaryota; kingdom Metazoa; phylum Chordata; class Actinopteri; order Syngnathiformes; family Syngnathidae; genus Entelurus; species Entelurus aequoreus. The sequence goes on from NC_084752.1 coordinate 8,283,116, forward strand.
AGGTCACACACTGATGTTGGTCGAGAAGGCCTGGCTCTCAGTCTCCGTTCTACTTCATCCCAAAGGTGATTAGGTCAGGACTCTGTGCAGGCCAGTCAAGTTCATCCACACAAGACTCTGTCATCCATGTCTTTATGGACCTTTGCTTTGTGCACTGGTGCACAGTCATGTTGGAAGAGGAAGGGGCCCGCTCCAATCGGTTCCCACGACGTTGGGAGCATGGAATTGTCCAAAATGTTTTGGTATCCTGGAGCATTCAAAGTTCCTTTCACTGGAACTCCTGAAAAACAAACCCACACCATAATTCCTCCTCCACCAAATTTCACACTCTGCACAATGTAGTCCAAAATGTAGCGTTCTTCTGGCAACCTCCAAACCCAGTCTCGTCCATCAGATTGCCAGATGGAAAAGCGTGATTCATCACTCCAGAGAACGCGTCTCCACTGCTCTAGAGTCCAGTGGCACTGCATCCCACGCTTTGCATTTAAATTGCTGATGTATGGTTTAGATGCAGCTGCTCGGCCATGGAAACCCATTCCATGAAGCTCTCTGCGTACTGTACGTGGGCTCATTGGAAGGTCACATGAAGTTTGGAGCTCTGTAGCAACTGACTGTGCAGAAAGTCTTTGCACTATGCACTTCAGCATCCGCTGACCCCTCTCTGTCAGTTTACGTGGCCTACCACTTGGTGGCTGAGTTGCTGTTGTTCCCTAACGCTTCCATTTTCTTCTAATAAAGCTGACAGTTGACTTTGGAATATTTAGGAGCGAGAACATTTCACGACTGGATTTGTTGCACAGGTGGCATCCTATGACAGTTCCACGCTGGAAATCACTGAGAGCGGCCCATCCTTTCACAAATGTTTGTAGAAACAGTTTCCATGCCTAAGTGCTTGATTGTATACACCTGTGGCCGGGCCAAGTGATTAGGACACCTGATTCTGATCATTTGGATGGGTGGCCAAATACTTTTGGCAATATAGTGTATTTACGCAGGTGCTTGTGTTCATTCACCAATTTAGCAAAAGACGGTGTCTGTAACGCGGCATACAGTAATCTACCACAAAGGTTATTGAGCCCTATATTCTTCCTTCTCCTCCTCCTGCGCACTGAAACTGCTGAAGTTGTCTTCTTCGGCGAGCGGTGTTTCCGTTCCATGCGGCGGCTGTTTCCTTTTTCGATGGCCAGGTCGTTGGTCTTCAGTTTTGGGGCCGTGTGATGTGAATTTTGTTTCTTTTTCATGACGAGGGTGAGTCCACAACATGCTAAATGGCTTAATGAATTATGGTGTGACTGCATTTAAATTGTTCCAAAACAATTTTGAAAATTATTCCGCAATTTCATTGGTTTGATGTTACAAGGCAAAATTTATTGGCGGCATGTGCCAACACGAAAAAAAATTCATAAATTAGCCATTAGGAGAATCCATAAAGTAGTGACTTATAGTCCAGAAATTACTATAGTGACCAAGAGCTCAGCATAGGGTTATGTATCTTCCTGTGAATCATCTTTTACTCCAGTTTTTAGTCTATTTGAGGGCAGCGTGCCTCAGGTGGTATAGCGGCCATCCTAGTCAAAGCCGTTGTCTTTGAGCAAGACTCTTCACCCACCTTGCTCCTGATGGGTTGTGGTTGGCACCTTGCATGGCATCTTTAGCCATCGGTGTGTGAATGTGTAGGTGAATGGGTGAATGTGACGTATAATGTAAAACACGTTGGATATTAAAAAGGCTCAAAAAATGTATACTTACTAATTAATAATAACAGTTTTGTTTTAAACGTCCATCCATCCATCCATCCATCCATCCATTTTACAATATAATTACAACACTTTATGTACATTTTTATATACAGATTTGAACAATAAGTAATTCACTGAAATATATTTATTAATTGTGGTTCTTACAAAAAATATATCTTATAAAATATAAAAGTTAAAATGTCTGTTAAAGCTCTGCCCCTTAAATTAGTGCATACTAAATAATTTAACTTTAGCCTACTACTACAACCATATTATTTACCAGCAACATAAAGTGAAACAGAGGCAGAGGTGTCCTGCCACAGTCAGTAACAAATAAACAGAAAACAGTAGTGGTCAAATACAAATAAGGCAACAAGAGACGTATCCTACACTTCTCTTTTGTAAAGTAAATCTGAACAGCCTATATGGGCATCTACATCAACTATATGATTTGCCCGAGAAGCTGGACAGGACCAAAAAAAAAAAAATTTAAAAATTTTAAAAATCTATTTGTGGCGGACTTAATTCTTTCGTGGCGGGCCGCCACAAATAAATGAATGTGTGGGAAACACTGGAGTTTCAGATTTCAGTTGAAAATAGCAATGTTTTGTTCCTTTTAACAACACTCAGTAAACGTTTGGGAACTGAGGAGACCAATTTTTGAAGCTTTTTAGGTGGAATTATTTCCCATTCTTGCTTGATGTACAGCTCAAGTTGTTCAACAGGGTCTCCGTTGTCGTGTTTTACGCTTCATAATGCGCCACAAATGTTCAATGGGGGACAGGTCTGGACTACAGGCAGGTCAGTTGTAACACATGCAGCATGTGGCTTGGCATTGTCTTGCTGAAATAAGCAGGGGCGTCCATGAAAAAGACATTGCTTGGATGGCAACATATGTTGCTCCAAAACCTGTATGTACCTTTCAGCATTAATGGTGCCTTCACAGATGTGTAAGTTACCCATGCCATTACATATGCTGGCTTTTGAACTTTGCGCCTAGAACAATCCGGATGGTTCTTTCCCTCTTTGATCCAGAAGACACGACGTCCACAGTTTCCAAAAACAATTTGGAAATGTAGATTCGTCAGACCACCGAACACTTTTCCACTTTGCGTCAGTCCATCTTAGATGAGCTCGGGCCCAGCGAAGCCGGCGGCGTTTCTGGGTGTTGTTGATAAATGGCTTTGGCTTTGCATAGTAGAGTTTTAACTTGCACTTACAGATGTAGCGACAAACTGTAGTTACTTACAGTGGGGATATCCTTTACACACTGATGTCGCTTTTTGATGCAGTACCGCCTGAGGGATCGAAGGTCACGGGCATTGCCGCTTACACGCAGTGATTTCTCCAAATTCTCTGAACCCTTTGATGATATTACGGCCCGTAGATGGCGAAATCCCTAAAATCCACTTGTCTTTTTCCGTTTACATTGTCCAATGGTAAGGCCAAGTGTGCCTGAACATGATACTTTTATAATGAAGAGGGTTTTCAAGTTCTGGCTTCTCCCTGGCATTATCACTAGCTCTGACTATGAGCTGCACTGCATTTGTTTACCAAGTGTATTCAGTGTGTAAATAACATTATGATAACGAGCACTGTAGTTGTAATATTTCTACACTGTAATTTGTTCTGGAATTGGATGCAGGGTTCTGTTTTAACAAAAAATTCTTGACTTGTTTATGTTATTGTACTTTGAGTGTTCATGAACATGTCATTTGATCAAACCACAACGGGTTTTTTTAAAGGATTTAGATTATTCTAAATGAGTCGCAGTTTGAGAGGCCCTGACATATTGTTAACTGTTAATGTTATCAATAATTGTTTTTTTTCCAAAAAGGTCACATGTACCTAGTCTATGAAAAAAACATTTGAACATCCAAAGTGTAAATACCACAATTCCCCATTTGTGACTGAAAGATTTAGCATGTCTCCTTGCAGCAGCATCACATAAAAATGCTATTACCATTAGCCTTCCTTTCACCGGCATAATTTCCCCTGAATTATTTGCTCTTTTTCAGTGACAATGTGACTGATTTGGAATTAATCCACATTCTCTCTGAATCATTGTCAATTTGCATTAAACAGTTCCTCGCCTATTAGCCTACTTTGTACAGAATAGCTCATAATGTATGTGAGAAGTATATTTACATTTTTAAACATTGTTTTCATTACTCATCTTCATTTCTGGACACTTGCCTTTTTTCTGAAGAATGATGACATACATTGAAACACCTTTTTGTCAACAACATCATTTATTTTCTCTGGCAGAAGCATATTAGTCAGTGTTGCTTTGTGTTTTGCAGCCCAAATTTAATTCTGCACATTTACTGTAAAAGTCTTTCTTACTGTAGCTTTGGTCGTCGTAAATGCAGTACAAAACCCAAAACCAGTGAAGTTGGCACGTTGTGTAAATGGTAAATAAAAACAGAATACAATGATTTGCAAATCCTTTTCAACTTATAGTCAATTAAACAGACTGCAAAGACAAGATACTTAACGTTTGAACTGGAAAACTTTGTTATTTTATGCAAATATTAGCTCATTTGAAATTTGATGCCTGTAACATGTTTCGAAAAAGCTGGCACAAGTGGCAAAAAAGACTGAGAAATTTGAGGAATGCTCATCAAACACTTATTTGGAACATCCCACAGGTGAACAGGCTAATTGGGAACAGGTGGGTGCCATTATTGGGTATAAAAACAGCTTCCATGAATTGCTCAGTCATTCACAAACAAGGATGGGGCGAGGGTCACCACTTTGTGAACAAATGCGTGAGCAAATTGTCGAACAGTTTAAGAACAACATTTCTCAACGAGCTATTGCAAGGAATTTAGAGATTTCACCATCTACGGTCCGTAATATCATCAAAAGGTTCAAAGAATCTGGAGAAATCACTGCACATAAGTGATGATATTACGGACCTTCGATCCCTCAGGCATCAAAAAGCGACATCAGTGTGTAAAGGATATCGCCACTTGGGCTCAGGAACACTTCAGAAAACCACTGTCAGTAACTACAGTTTGTCGCTACACCTGTAAGTGCAAGTTAAAACTCTAGTATGCAAAGCGAAAGCCATTTATCAACAACACCCAGAAACGCTGCCGGCTTCGCTGGGCCCGAGCTCATCTAAGATGGACTGATGCAAAGTGGAAAAGTGTTCTGTGGTCTGACGAGTCCACATTTCAGTTTTTGGAAACTGTGAACGTCGTGTCCTCTGGACCAAAGAGGAAAAGAACCATCCGGATTGTTATAGGCGCAAAGTTGAAAAAGCCAGCATCTGTGATGGTATGGGGGTGTATTAGTGCCCAAGACATGGGTAACTTACACATCTGTGAAGGCACCATTAATGCTGAAAGGTACATACAGGTTTTGGAACAACATATGTTGCCATCCAAGCAACGTTATCATGACGCCCCTGCTTATTTCAGCAAGACAATGCCAAGCCACGTGTTACAACAGCGTGGCTTTATAGTAAAAGAGTGCGGGTACTAGACTGGCCTGCCTGTAGTCCAGACCTGTCTCCCATTGAAAATGTGTGGCACATTATGAAGCCTAAAATACCACAACGGAGACCCCGGACTGTTGAACAACTTAAGCTGTACATCAAGCAAGAATGGGAAAGAATTCCACCTGAAAAGCTTAAAAAATTGGTCTCCTCAGTTCCCAAACGTTTACTGAGTGTTGTTAAAAGGAAAGGCCATGTAACACAGTGGTAAACATGCCCCTGTGCCAACTTTTTTGCAATATGTTGCTGCCATTAAATTCTAAGTTAATGATTATTTGCAAAAAAAGTTTTGCAGTTCGAACATTAAATATCTTGTCTTTGCAGTCTATTCAATTGAATATAAGTTGAAAAGGATTTGCAAATCATTGTATTCTGTTTTTATTTACGAATTGCCAACTCAACTAGTTTTGGGGTTTGTAGTTGTAGACTTAAGTGGATAAATTAAGTCGAGCAAAAAAGTACATCTTGTAAGATAGACGAGGGACTATTGCAGTCACTGTGCGCATTGAGATTGACTTTCTGAGTACACTTTTTCCACCGGCGAGATTATTATTTGGCTCCCACGCCTGATGTTCCTTCACATGCTATCAATAACCACATTGGCAGTTGAAATTGAAAACTGTAAGGACTGGGAGCACGTTTTTGGAAAGCAATCAGACAAAAAAGACAAAGTTAGCAGACCGTGGAAACATATCATTGGCAAGTGATGGCGTATGATTTACTGTACATGTCATCCGTAGAAGCTGTTATCACACACCACTCACAAACTAGCTTTTAAAAAGGCTGCGACAGCCCCCTCTGAACAAGGTATACTTTAAAACAAACCGGTATTAACACAAACATTTAAATGTCCTTTTCGATGTTTGCAGAGCAACCATCCAACCACCATAGCTCGACTCTGCCTCCTGTGCCGCCGCCACATCGTCAGCGGCCCTCAGTGACGGCTCTCAATCAATCCTTGGGCTCCGCACATCACGCCGGCCAATCTCTGAATTCCACGCGGCAGCTAACAGCTCCTAGCGGAAGCCCGGCCCTCGTGGCCGGCCAATCACCTGCCGAGCTGCAGACCACACCGCCGGAAAGCGTCCCGCTGCAAGACAGCTGGGTGCTGGGTAGCAATGTGCCTCTGGAAACAAGGTATGTTTTCTTTGGATTTAACCTACAGTCATCATTCAAGTCCACACTTCAATCATTTTAATCTTGAGTGAGTTAAGATTGTGTAGCTGGGATAGGCTCCAGCACCCCGCAAGGCACAAGCGACAGGAATTGGATGGATGAATAGCTTAAGATTGGCTATACACCAGACGTGTCCAAAGTGTGGCCCGGGGGCCATTTGCGGCCCGCAGCTAATCGTTTACCGGCCCGCCACACATTCTGCAAAAATTAATTAAAAATAAAAAAAAAACTTTAAAAAAAGTGGAATGAGGTGGAATCTAACAAGAAAAAGTTGCAATGTTGTTGGGGACGGCGTGGCGAAGTTGGTAGAGTGGCCGTGCCAGCAATCGGAGGGTTGCTGGTTACTGGGGTTCAATCCCCACCTTCTACCATCCTAGTCACGTCCGTTGTGTCCTTGGGCAAGACACTTCACCCTTGCTCCTGATGGCTGCTGGTTAGCGCCTCGCATGGCAGCTCCCTCCATCAGTGTGTGAATGTGTGTGTGAATGTGGAAATACTGTCAAAGCGCTTTGAGTACCTTGAAGGTTGAAAAGCGCTATACAAGTATAACCCATTTATCATTTATATTTGACACAAAGCTGCCATGCAGGCTGTTTTTTTTTTCTTTTGTCTTTGTTTATTTTTAATTTTTTTTGCCATTGCTCAAAAAAAAAAAAAAAGACAAAAAATCTCTGTTACAATGAATTATTACTTTAAAAAATGTCACTTTAAAATGTGAAATTTAAAAAAAAACATCAAAGTTTTATTTGACAAAAGAGTATAATACAAACAAAATAATAGTTAATAGTTCAAATCGACAGATATATCTGGAGTTGATCTCGTAATTTAAGTGTTAAAAGTAAAAACAAAAAGTAATAAAAATGTATCACTTTATGAGTGGGGGACCTTTTGGATCTATAATATATTTTGTAGGATTTTATTTAACATTTCACTGTGATTACTCAAAAATATTAAAGGATTAAAATCAATGGTGTCCTGCATTATTGATCTTTTAGGGCTCTATTATTAAATACTGCATATTTCAGTTTTACTATAAAAAACATAGTTGTTTTTTACAGAAAAGGCATACAACTTTTTTTCTTTTTTTTTACTTTATATCAACCTGATGTTGATATAGAGATGTACTGTAAGTGTTAAATAAAAAATAATAATAATTTGACTTATTTTTTACATTTTAATGACTGAGACCCTTTATGGTCCCCGGGAGCCCTAAATGTTAAAAAAATTTAATAAATCCATATATTTTGTTAAGGTTTGAAAATGAAAAATATCAAAATGGCCCCCACATGCTTAAATTTTTCCGTGTGCGGCCCTTAGTGGAAAAAGTTTGGACACCCCTGCTATACACACTTACTCTTAAGGTCCAAAAGGGATATAAACATGTCATAAATCAGTATTAAATGTAATTATTTAATATAATAAATGTTTTCTTCTATAACAAGTGATTGTAACCACAGTGGCCAGGTGGTTGGCATGTACAAAAACAATACTGTTGTAAGTTAATACAACAGACACTTGCAAACGTCTGTAAGTGCACGTTAAAACTCTCTTATGCAAAGCCAAAGCCATTTATCAACAACACCCAGAAACGCCGCCTAATGCGAATGACGCTCACTTGATTACATTGGAAATGGCACGTACAAACATGCATGAAAACTGTCCTACAAACGTCACGCATGGGACGGTTTAGTAAGTACGCTATATTGCCAAAAGTATTTGGTCACCCATCCAACTGATGATAATCAGGTGTCCTAATCACTTGGCCCGGCCACAGGTGTATGAAATCAAGCACTTAGGCATGGAGACAATTTCTACAAACATTTGTGAAAGAATGGGCCGCTCTCAGTGATTTCCAGCGTGGAACTGTCATAGGATGCCTCCTGTGCAACAAATCCAGTCGTGAAATTTCCCCGCTCCTAAATATTTCAAAGTCAACTGTCGGCTTTATTATAAGAAAATGGAAGAGTTTGGGAACAACAGCAACTCAGCCACCAAGTGGTAGGCCACGTAAACTGACAGAGAGGGGTCAGCGGAGGAATTATGGTGTGGGGTTGTTTTTCAAGAGTTAGGCTTGGCCCCTTAGTTCCAGTGAAAGGAACTTTGAATGCTCCAGGATACCAAATAATTTTGGACAATTCCATGCTCCCAACCTTGTGGGAACAGTTTGTAGCGGGCCGCTTCCTCTTCCAACATGACTGTGCACCAGTGCACAAAGCAAGGTCCATAATGACAGGGATGACAGAGTGTAGTGTGGATGAACTTGACTGGCCTGCACAGAGTCCTGACCTGAACCCGATAGAACACCTTTGAGATGAATTAGAGCGTAGACTTAGAGCCAGGCCTTCTCGACCAACATCAGTGTGTGACCTCACCAATGCGCTTTTGAAAGAATGGTCGAAAATTGTGGACAGCCTTCCCAGAAGAGTTGAAGCTGTAATAGCTGCAAAAGGTGGACCCACATCATATTGAACCCTATGGGTTAGGAATGGGATGGCACTTCAAGTTCATATGTGAGTCAAGGCAGGTGGCCAAATACTTTTGGCAATATAGTGTATGAATTGTTTTAGTTGTATTGTAAAACTTACAAACCTTGGTCGGAGTGATAAATGAAGAATCCTCTTTAGCAGAAACACTACGGGAGGTTTTACTTTTGTTTCAAGGCATTAAAACAAAAAGTACCATTTCATGGAAGCTGCTTTTATACCCAAACACGGCACCCACCTGTTCCCAATTAGCCTGTCCACCTGTGGGATGTTCCAAATAAGTGTTTGATGAGCACTCCTCAACTTTCTCAGTCTTTTTTGCCACTTGTGCCAGCTTTTTTGAAACATGTTGCAAGTATCAAACTCCTATTTAGCTAATATTTGCAACAAAAAAAAAACATTTTTCAGTTCGAACGTTAAGTATTTTGTCTTTGCAGTCCATACAATTGAATATAAGTTGAAAAGGATTAGTAATTACCGTATTTTTCGGAGTGTAAGTCGCACCGGCCGAAAATGCATATTAAAGAAGGAAAAAAACATAAATAAGTCGCACTGGAGTATAAGTCACATTTTTTGGGGAAATTTATTTGATAAAACCCAACACCAAGAATATACATTTGAAAGGCAATTTAAAATAAATAAAGAATAGTGAACAACAGGCTGAATAAGTGTACGTTATATGAGGCATAAATAACCAACTGAGAACGTGCCTGGTATGTTAACCTAACATATTATGGTAAGAGTCATTCAAATAACTATAACATATAGAACATGCTATACGTTTACCAAACAATCTGTCACTCCTAATCGCTAAATCCCATGAAATCTTATACGTCTAGTCCAGGGGTCGGCAACCCAAAATGTTGAAAGAGCCATATTGGACCAAAAATACAAAAAAATAATCTGTCTGGAGCCGCAAAAAATTAAAAGCCATATTACATGTGTCATGAGATATAAATTTAATTAAGAGGACTTAAAGGAAACTAAATGACCTCAAATATACCTACAAATGAGGCATAATGATGCAATATGTTCATATCGCTAGCCTAAATAGCATGTTAGCATCGATTAGCTTGCAGTCATGCAGTGACCAAATATGTCTGATTAGCACTCCACACAAGTCAATAACATCAACAAAACTCACCTTTGTGCACTCATGCACAACGTTAAAAGTGTGGTATTTGATTGATTGATTGATTGATTGAGACTTTTATTAGTAGGTTGCACAGTGAAGTACATATTCCGTACAATTGACCACTAAATGGTAACACCCGAATAAGTTTTTCAACTTGTTTAAGTCGGGGTCCACTTAAATTGAGTCATG
>NC_084752.1:8295862-8327749 GCF_033978785.1 Entelurus aequoreus
CTATGATAAAGGACACATGTTTTATTATTCATAGTTTGCTTAACAGTAATAGAATATTTTTATATGCTATAAATGACCTGACGTCCGAAATCAAAACTGGGAATATAATCCCAGGGAAAGGGGGAAAAAACGGTCAGCTATTTTAATACGATTAGGTTATATATACATGCGTATATCCTACATAAACAATGTATGAATACATTAGATATCTATACATCTATAGCAGGGGTCACCAACCTTTTTGAAAGCAAGAGCTCCTTCTTGGGTACTGATCAATGCGAAGGGCTACCAGTTTGATACACACTTAAATAAATTGCCAGAAATAGCCAATTTGCTCAATTTACCTTTAACTCTATGTTATTATTAATAATTAATGATATTTACACTTAATTGAACGGTTTAAAAGAGGAGAAAACACGAAAAAAAATGACAATTAAATTTTGAAACATAGTTTATCTTCAATTTCGACTCTTTAAAATTCAAAGTTCAACCGAAAAAAAGAAGAGAAAAACTTAAAAAAATAATTTATGGAACATCATTAGTAATTTTTCCTGATGAAGATTAATTTTAGAATTTTGATGACATGTTTTAAATGGGTTAAAATCCAATCTACACTTTGTTAGAATATATAACAAATTGGACCAAGCTATATTTCTAACAAAGATAAATCATTATTTCTTCTAGATTTTCCAGAACAAAAATTTTAAAAGAAATTCAAAAGACTTTGAAATAAGATTTAGATTTGATTCTACAGATTTTCTAGATTTGCCAGAATAATTTTTTGGAATTTTAATCATAATAGGTTTGAAGAAATATTTCACAAATATTCTTCGTCGAAAAAACAGAAGCTAAAATGAGGAATTAAATTAAAATGTATTTATTATTCTTTACAATAAAAAAAAAAAATGTACTTGAACATTGATTTAAATTGTCAGGAAAGAAGAGGAAGGAATTTAAAAGGTAAAAAGGTATATGTGTTTAAAAATCCTAAAATCATTTTTAAGGTTGTATTTTTTCTCTAAAATTGTCTTTCTGAAAGTTATAAGAAGCAAAGTAAAAAAAAAAAAAAGAATTTATTTAAACAAGTGAAGACAAGGTCTTTAAAATATTTTCTTGGATTTTCAAATTCTATTTGAGTTTTGTCTCTCTTAGAATTAAAAATGTCGGGCAAAGCGAGACCAGCTTGCTAGTAAATAAATACAATTTAAAAAATAGAGGCAGCTCACTGGTAAGTGCTGCTCTTTGAGCTATTTTTAGAACAGGCCGGCGGGCTACTCATCTGGTCCTTACGGCCTACCTGGTGCCCGCGGGCACCGCGTTGGTGACCCCTGATCTATAGACTGTATCTCTGTTGCTGCAGCAGCAGCAGAGAGTTTAATCTGTCTTGACACTTTGTATTGATATTTTGTATTACATTCTTCCCTTAAATGATCATGTTTACAGTGATTGTTTTATATGCATCTTTTATGTATGTCGCTTTGGATATATCCAAAGTGACATACATGTTTTCAATTATTTAACCTTTTTTTTTTGTTAAGTATGTACTTAACAAAAAAAAAAGGTGAAATAATTGAAAACATGTTTTATATTCTAGTTTCTTCACAATAGCCACCCTTTGCTCTGATTACTGCTTTGCACACTCTTGGCATTCTCTCCAAGAGGTACGGTAGTCACCTGAAATGGTTTTCACTTCCTATCAGGGTTGATTAGTGGAATTTCTTGCTTTATCAATGGGGTTGGGACCATCAGTTGTGTTGTGCATGAGAAGGTGTGTCCAAACTTTGGGCCTGTACTGTAGGTTTCACAGATGATTAAATTAATGAAATTAGCATCTGAAGTAATAGAAAACTTGAGTAAACATGGCTGCTCCGACTCGCAACCAGGCAGCAATCGATGCGTCCAAAAACTCAATTTATAAAACACATTTGACAGACTCACAGATACATGTATAACTGATACGATAATATGGATTTCAATGAACATTTTACTCACCTCAGATTTTTTGCATGGGAATTTTGTCGTGTAATCTTGCCAAATTTTGTCGAAACTTTGTGGCGTAAGTACTTTTCCATTCGGAAAACGGCGACATTCTGGATGAACGAGGACAGTGGTTCTCGGTTTTATCACCACACACCACCTCAGATAAAAATGATCCCAAAGTACCATCACTTTGTTGCATATCTTGTGTATGAAAAGCGCTTCATAAATAAAGTTTGATTGATAATGTACATGTCTGCATGTATCTCATGATAGCTTTAATAATATACATATGATATAAAATGATATTTGTAAATATATATCTGTACATGTTATGTCACATTCAGTACAGAATATAATTATTTCATTCTATATTGTGGTACATCGTGGGTTGAAGTCTGGAGTGGGAAAAGGCTCCATAGCAAAGCACATATAAATATTAACAACATACATCTCGAGACTTGCAACAGACGGGAGGGAGTGGGGGGCTACGGTGGCAGGCTGCAGCTCTTCAGGCGCTGCCCAGCTGTCCATCACCCTTAAGAGATTCGCGTCACGGGCGTTGGATGGGGTGTGGGCTATGGGTGTGTGGCTTATTGTGGCGACCCAGCAGAGTTCCTGTTCTGTAACCCTGTACACTGTTTGTTTGTCTAATCTTGATCTGGTTTGTGCTGAAAACAAAGTTTCGTTGTACTTGTGCAATGACAATAAAGACCTACCTACTTACCTATAGGGATGATGTTTGATCAGAAATGATCGAGTTCGAGCCTATTATCGAATCCTCTTATCGAACCGATTCCTTATCGAGTCCAGATAGGTTGTTGTATATGGAAAAAAACACACAATATTTGGTTTAACAAATCACTTCACATTCTCTACTGCTCGCTACTATAGTATTACCATATCTGAGTTATTGTGCAGAAATAACTACAAATGTGCACTACATTCGTTAACCGTGTTACAAAAAAAATGTATTAGACTGATACATAATGTTGGATATAGAGAACAAATGTATTTATTGAGTCAAAAATATTAAAGTTTGATAATTTGGTAAAATTGCAAACAGCTAAAATGATGTGGAATTAAATAATGGAATGGATTAAGTAAAGAAGTTAAACATTGTACTGATATGATCCAGTTTAAGAGTTTGTTCAAATGAATAGTGCTTACAAAGTACAAAGAAGAATTATGAGAAATACTTTCAACCTTATTGAAAATAAGATATTATTCATCTCAGTATATTAATAATGACTGAATTAATTAATTACATTTACTAAACTGTTGTATATACCCATTCACAGATATTTTATTATAAAAAGGTCAGTAAATGATGTATATATTTGTAAACGCTATGAAGTGGGAAAGGGTTAGGATTAAATAAGCTTTACTTCTTCCTACTCCTGTAAAGTGAAATGATATGAAACTGTGATGTATTATACTGTAAGTGTGTTCATGTTCCAAATAAACTAAAGAAATAAAGAAAGCACGAGTTTATTAGACAGGCTTGCAAACTCTGGAGTGGTGTAGGCTACAAGATAACGTTATCAGACACATACAAAAAGGCTCACGTTAACGTTACCGTTAGCCGCTGACTATGCTTAGGTAACGTTAGTCTAGCTAACATTACTGCAGTCCTGGTTGACATAAGAGGTAACGTTACTACAAGTGAGACGATATGGAAATTAACCGGCAACAGTGAACGTTAGTTACTCACCGCCGTCACCGCCACTGTAGCTGGGACTTGGGCAGCTGGCAGAAGAAGAGGGGCGTTCTTCGTCGTCTCTGCCGCTGCTTCGAAGACACGACACGCTTGTTGTGCTTCCCCCCCCTTACACGAGAGCGAAGCCTGGCAATAATTGCATATTGCCGCTTCAGGTGAAATGAAGCCAAGCTGATGAAGATTTTGGCAAAATCGGGTTGTTTTTTTTATTGGTCGTTCTGTGCAATTCTTTAACGTTTATTGCGCTGTCGGGTGCGTGTTAAAGTACCCGCTGGTCACCAAACACTGCAGGAATGTAGCAGCAGAGTGCGTCAAACACGGCCCCAAAATACTACTTTGCCGAAGTATAAGCACGTTTTATTGTAAGTTTATCAGCTGTAGTATGTCTAGAACTATATTTAGATGTATTATTTTGGTTTGTTTCGTCAGAAAAACTAACGTCAAAACAGGCCTGGCCCTAACCAATCTGGCGCCCTAGGCAAGATTTTAGGTGGCGCCCCCCCCCCCCCCACCGGCAGTGAAGTGTATATACTCACAAGAAACCGAATAGCTTTGTCTTTGACCTTTTTTTTTACTTAAAGAAAGCAAATTAACATATTATATGAGAATGTTATGTTATTATTATCTTTAACCGAATCACAGCAGTGCTCAAATTTAAAAAACAGCATTCCCTCTCATGTGATATTGCTTAATTAACATTAATGATGTGCACTTTAACAACTAGGCTTACAACTATACCTAATATATAAAGGGGTGGAAAAGTGACTATTACCTGCAGGGCAAACATTAGCTAACCAGAAGGCAATAACAATGTAAACAAAAAACACCTGCTTAAAAGATCTAATACGAATGTCCCTGAGGAATGTAAGGTGGGAGTACTGTAATTACCTAACGTTACATTATTATTTTCCATAACAATTTAGCCCCCTCCACAATATTAACCCGACGTTAAAACAGAACTAGCTATTTATTGATTAGCAATTGCCGAATCATGTAACATTAGCTTAATGCTAAAAAGCCAGGTTACTATCACATTCTGTAACAGACAAATAATTTCATGTAGGCTAACGTTACCTACCTGCTACCTCTGTCTTTTTCTCGTTTGTCCTCCTCTTCTTTTCTATATTTTTTTCTTCCCTGGGCACCTGACAGTTTTGGCCGTTTTGACATCTTGTGTTGACTTTTTGATGTGGTAAGAGTCATGATACGGGAAGGGAGGGGGCGCACCGTGCGGGGGGATGGGGGGGCGTAATGTTGTAACAAATAATATTTCTATTAAATTGGCTTTACTTTGCATTTTAATTAACGTGGGATTATTTTTTGTATTTAGAAATAATAGTACCAAGTTGGTAGCAAACATGGCGCCTCTCCGTTAGTTACTTACCCTCTCTATACACCGCTCTGTAAGGAAGAATTTTAGGTCGTGGTGCTGTCTCATTATTTTAGAAATATTTAATTTGCTTGATTTTTACTTTTAACATTTTAGTTTTTTACATTTTTTCATGTGTAAAAATGGTAGTCAGGAAAGAGTTACCACAGTATTAATTTGTAGACTGTTTGACTGAATGTTTGACTGCCATGTTGAAGATCTGAACCCTCACCTAAGGCCCACCTGTACAATAGCAACTCATTGATCCACTATACTTGGAGAAATAAGACGTGTGTACATAGAAAACGTTTTGAATTCAGCCCAGCAAAAATGGCAGCAAATCCCAAAGTGATGTTTGTTTATGTTTATGTTTCATAAAGTGAAAACAAAATGTATTGATTTATTCTGACATTTCAGCAATGGTTGAAAACATGGAATAAAAAGCTGAAAAACAGCAGCAGACTAAACATTTATTGGTCCTGATGCATGAATTATTGGATGTCAACATGTTACAATCTGATTGATTGGCGGTCACACATGAGAAGAATGCAAAAAAAGGCCCAAAGAAAAAGCAGCTTGTCCAGTAAAGTCAAAACCTGATGAGATGTTTAATGTTGTAAAGTCTTCTTTAATCATCTGTCTTTTCCTCACCTTGGTAATGTCGATACTCAGGCTTGAGCTCCCAGGTGTTCTTATGTGTTCCCTTCACGTTGTAGATGCCAATGTCACGCAGAATCTCCTTTAAATAAATCTGTGACAAGAAAATATTCACATCTTGACGCAACTAAGTCAAGATCATTTCAGACTTGTAGGAAAAGTCCATATTTACTCAACACTCGACCTATCAAGTCAATAACTTTTTCAGTTGACTGACAAAACGTGTTTTGGTCTTGGAAAAGTCACCTCATGAACTTACTTAATTTACTTTCATCAGTTGCTAGGGCGATGATGAAGGTAAACATGGAACAATATTTATAAAGTTGACTGTGCATCTCAAACCATTCAGTCATGGCAGTAAGTTGTAATGTAATACTTACATACACTCATTTATCAAGTTGTATTGTAATACTTACATACACTCATTTATCAAGTTGTATTGTAATACTTACATACACTCATTTATCAAGTTGTATTGTAATACTTACATACACTCAGTTATCAAGTTGTATTGTAATACTTATATACACTCATTTATCAAGTTGTATGGTAATACTTACATACACTCAGTTATCAAGTTGTATTGTAATACTTACATACACTCATTTATCAAGTTGTATTGTAATACTTACATACACTCAGTTATCAAGTTGTATTGTAATACTTATATACACTCATTTATCAAGTTGTATGGTAATACTTACATACACTCAGTAATCAAGTTGTATTGTAATACTTACATACACTTTTATCAAGTTGTATTGTAATACGTACATACACTCATTTATCAAGTTGTATTGTAATACTTACATACACTCATTTATCAAGTTGTATTGTAATACTTAAATACACTCATTTATCAAGTTGTATTGTAATACTTAGAGACCCTCATTTATCAAGTTGAATTGTAATACTTACAGATGCTCATTTATCAACTTGCATTGTAATACTTACTTACACTCATTTATCAAGTTGCATTGTAATACTTTAATACACTCATTTATCAATTTGTATTGTAATACTTAAATACACTCATTTATCAAGTTATATTGTAATACTTACAGATGCTCATTTATCAACTTGCATTGTAATACTTACTTACACTCATGTATCAAGTTGTATTGTAATACTTAAATACACTCATTTATCAAGTTGTATTGTAATACTTAGAGACCCTCATTTATCAAGTTGAATTGTAATCTTTACATACACTCATTTATCAAGTTGAATTGTAATACTTACACTCATTTATCAAGTTGAATTTAATACTTAAATACACTCATTTATCAAGTTATATTGTAATACTTAGAGACCCTCATTTATCAAGGTGAATTTTAATACTTACACTCATTTATCAAGTTGAATTTAATACTTAAATACACTCTTTTATCAAGTTGTATTGTAATACTTAAATACACTCATTTATAAAGTGTATTTTAATACTTAAATACATTCATTTATGTAATCCTTTATGATAAATACTAACAATATTTTCATGATCGTGTACCATTAACGACATTGATTTTGAAGCACCATTGAGTACACTGATTTTAAAGTTACCTTTGAGTACACTGATTTTAAAGTTACCTTTGAGTAAATTGATTTTAAAGTACCATTGAGTACATTGATTTTAAAGTCCCACTGAGTATACTGATTTTAAAGTACCACCGAGTACATTGAGATTTAAGTTTTCATGTTAAAATAACGTAGTGTGTGAAGTGTTTAAAGAGCATAGGAAGTGTGTTGAGGGCTTGTAAAGACTTTAAATGCACATAATATTCTTATAAATCCTGAAATAAAACATGAATTCCCCCGGTCCATGATAATGTTAGCGGTTGTTCGTCTTACCACAGGTTGTTTGGTGATGTCCACCAAGTCTTTGATGTTGTAGTACTGGTGCTTCTCAAAAGCAGAAAACAACATGTCCAACACGTGTTGTTTGTCAGCTCTCGCTCGCTTGCCCTCCTCCTTCTTTTTCCTCTCGTACTCCATCTAACACACAAAGCAGATAACTTCACATAAAGGTTGGCAACATTCATACTTCTTAAAAATATGCGGCCACAGCCCACATTCAGTACCTAGTAGTACCATGTGATGTTATTTAGTATGAGAGTAGTATTGACCTAGCTGCTTTACTTCTATTTTCTTAGTAATAGTATTTTTAGAATATGTGGGACTGCTGCAGGCAGTACTTTGGACACCCCTGACTTCAATTGTTGTGCACATTCTCTGTCATTACTGCTGGTTTTGTCGTGATAATTTGTTGTGGATTGTATTTCATACTGTGGAATATATTACTTAGGTGATTCCTTTTAATTACATGATTGAAGTATTTAAATGAATATGCTTTTCAACATACATTTCAGAAAATTCCATACGGATAAAATGGCATCGTTTTTGGACAAAATGTGTATATTTTCCTTTTTTAAAGTACTGAGTCAAGGACTGGCACAGTTCCTAAAGTAGCATTGGGCGGTTGTTTGTATTTCGTCACGTGATTTCTTCCCGGAACCAAGATGGCTGCTGTACAGCAAGCAGCATGCAAACTACAGCACAAAATAGGCTTAAATCTTCCTGCAAAAAGCAGATACAGGCAAAAAAAATCTAACATATGTGCTCCAGACATCATTCTACACGACTAAACAGATGAAAACTTGGAAAAGCATGGAGGTCCACAACTTATTTGTGTGTGGCTGGGTCAAGGACATTGGTATTGAGACTCTCCCCGATAAATATGCATAGTTTTTGTTCGGGTAACGTAGCATTTCATGATTTAACTTCACGTCTACTGCCATGTTTGTTGTTGTTGTTGTTGCACGTGCTGTGTACGAGTAGTGTGTTTTTCCCCGACTTTATCAAAATATAAATATAGATGTCAACGTTGTGTATGTGCTGAAAGATTAATTTATGATTGTTTATCAAAATATAGATGTCAACATCGTGTATGTGCTGAAAGATTAATTTATGGGTGTTTATCAAAAAATAACTAGAGATGTCAACATTGTGTATGTGCTGAAAGATTCATTCATGATTGTTGTCTTTGGGTAAAACTTAACTCTATAAGGTTTTGCTCACATTTTATTTATTTTATTTCGACTCACCGAGTTGGTGCTTTTCGAAACATTCGTAGCAAACGTGTTTAAGAAATACAAATAATACCAAGATAATACTTAGATGTGAAATAGAAAACGTTAAAAGTAAATCAAACAAAGTGTTAATGAAGTGATCACTGCAAACTTGTGCATTCTCCGACTCTGCTCCCTTGGACTGGAGTGTGAGCTGCATGCTTTTCTCGTCAACGTTTCGTAAAATCTTGCACCCTTCCGCCTTTTTGATTACCCCTCCAAGAACTCTGAAGAAACGTTTATCCTTTTTCCTGATGTGAATGATTCGTAAAGCCGAAAACAACACAAGCGTAGGGCCTTTTTTCTTCTAGAAAGGCTAAAAGGCGCCTAGAACCCATTGGGAACAGCTAGCTTGACCACCACGCGTATTTAATGGATGGGACATGGTATTCCAACACCCTTTCTTGCATGGTTCATGACGTGTGCAGTGAGAATATTAATATGTTCTTACGTTGTAAGCATGGTTAGCCACAGGTTTGTAGTTGTTGGTGACTGCTTTGGCCAACTGCTGCGACAGCCGGATGGGCTTGGAGGACTCTTCAATTTGTAACCTGGAATACAATCACAACATATTTCTTCCATTTAAAATACTACATGCACGTTTACATGACATTATCCCTGCTGTAGACATAAACATCAAGGGTTGGAATTGGGGGCGGGGGTTAAATCACCAAAATGATTCCCGAGCGCGGCCACCGCTGCTGCTCACTGCTCCCCTCACTTCCCAGGGGATGGGTCAAATGCAGAGAGTAATTTCACCACACCTCGTGTGTGTGTGTGTGTGTGACTATCAGTGGTACTTTTGAATAAATAGTTAGGGACAAGACAAACAACTCACCTCTTTAGCTTCATATAACTTTCGCTAACAGCAGGCCTGCACTCTGCTCTCTGCACCACCACTCCCTCCAAAGCTATTTTATCTGCGAATAAAAACAGAATCACAACTTAAGTCCTAACTCTCAAATTGCTATAAAATGACGTTTAAGACAGATATGTGTGTAAAAAAAACCTTAGTAAATTATATTATTGGCATTATTGAATATCTTAGTAAAGTCATTGCTTCTTCCTTTCTTGTTCGTGGGGAAAGAGTCATGTATTTTTTCATTCTATTGTAGTCCGATTGAATACAACGTGGATAACATCAAGTTCCTCCCACACACTTGCTGGTCACAAGCTAATGATAGTACTGTATATATTGTATGTCCATCATCAGTGTACACAGTCAAACTATATTTCACTAAATATGAAATGTTTGGACCAGGGTCAATGTTACTCAGCTTGAACTTACATACATCTCCTATACATCAATATATATATTCATCAATATGTATCTTCTATACATCAATATATGTATTCATCAATATGTATCTTCTGTACATCAATATATATATTCATCAACATGTATCTTCTATACATCAATATATGCATTCATCAATATGTATCTTCTATACATCAATATATATATTCATCAACATGTATCTTCTATACATCAATATATGTATTCATCAATATGTATCTTCTATACATCAATATATATATTCATCAATATGTATCTTCTATACATCAATATATGTATTCATCAATCTGTATCTTCTATACATCAATATATGTATTCATCAATAAGTATCTTCTATACATCAATGTATATATTCATCAATGTGTATATTCCATACATCTATATCTTCTATACATCAATATATATTCATCAATATATATCCTATTTACATAAATATGTATCTTCTATATATTTATATGCATTTTCTATACATCAATATATATCTTCTATACATCAATATGTATATATATATATATATCCTATATATATATATATCAAAGTGTTTCTTCTATATACATCAAAGTGTATTTTCTATATACGTCAATATATATATCTTCTATATACATCTATATATATTTCTAAATACATCAATATATATATTTTCTACACATCGATATGTATCTTCTATACAGCTGCTGTATGTATGTCTGAGTAATTACAGTATACACAACTATGTGCAATCTTTGAATATAGTCATCCCTCGTTCATCGCGGTTAATTGGTTCCAGGCCAGACCATGGTAATCCGCGAAGTAGAATTATTATTAATAAATCAAATATTTTCATTGTTAGAGCATATAAAAACATATATAACGTTTATAACCTTCTAAATAAGCTTTTAAACATAATTATAGCCCTTTAAACATTAAAAAAGGATATATAGTCACCTTCACACACACCTGATGTATTAGCTTTGAGTGTGTTCTACTGTAGATTACAGTACCCACTGGTAGCCTGGAGGATTCTCCAAGCGTAATTGCTATAGTTGTCACCCGGCCACCACAACACAACCACTACCTGGAAATACGGCATCACAACCTGGGTAATTCCTCTGAGTTAGAACTGGGCTTCCATGTGCTGAAACCACGGGAATAAGTTGTTTGGCAAAAACCTGGTCAACTTGATTGTCGTGGTAAAGATAGCGCTAAGATTAGCCGCCTTGTTGTTAGCATTGTTCACCTTTAACTCGTGCTGGGTGACTGTCTTTATCGACATAATAAGTAAGACTTCAATTAACACTTAATTAAGTACAAAATACGTAGCATTTACCGCAATATTTGAGGTGTGGTGTGGTGAGAGACGACTGTAGTAATAAATATAGACATTCTTGGGCCCAAAATGTGACTTTAGTAACCCGAGTGATCCATGTAGGGTGTCTTGAAACTTTGCACAGAAATGTTTGTTGCTTCAGGCTTTACACGAAGGTTAATGCCAACGTTCTGGGCAACAAACAACACAACACTAATAATTCACAGATGACACTCATTTGATTGTGTGATTTTCGGCGATGCAGCTGAATCACCCGCTGGCAAAAATGGTGAACTCACCTGGACCAGCCCCTGCCCCCGAACCTGAGCTGCCACCATCAGATCTCTCTTCTGATTGGCCTACAGGGGGGGAAGGGAGGGAGGGATGGTAAAATAAAAATATATGGATATATATGGGCAGGGGAAATGGATAAAGGAGGGGATCGAACAATCAGAGCCACACCCAGGGTTTAGTTGCACGCCAAATAAAAGTCACCTCTGCTGAGCACACCAGCGAACACGGCAGCAAAGCAAGCATGCTCTCACAAGCACACAAACCCTCACACACCACAAATTCATATTCTGCAGAAATACGCTAAAATTACAATACATGCAAACACACATAACAATAGTAAAGTCTAATCAAGGTGTATTAAAATAGACTTCCACTAACAGTATTTTTTTAATAATCTCAGCTGGCGTCATGCCAGTTTTCTACATTTTACACGAACATGATTCATAAATGCACGATTGCAAGCTCACCAGCACCCATAGCAAGAAACACCAGTGTGCGCACACGCACACACACACACTTTATTTCAAAGAAACACAACAACCATGCATGTGTGATGCTATTGCAAATTAGCAATAACATTATTAATAAGTATTGATTTGGTTTACTCCATAGTAGAAGTACAGTGTTCTAAATGGGGCCAGTGTGTCTGATTTTGGGAAATAAACATGTATTTATTAATTTGTTTAGCATTTTGTGATACAGGAAGGTAACACTTCACCGTCCAGGTGTTTTAAGTGCTGCCATTTCCCGGCAATCATGCTACACAAAACATTGACTCCATTATTCGTTTTTAAAAATAGAAAATACAAAGTTAGCATCAATGTTAGCTTCCTCAGAGTTTGGTGAATATATGTCCATTAGTAGAAATGTTTGTAGTTTTATGTTAACTGTGTTCCGTTAAATAATATTTGTTAAGCCTTTGCATAAGTTAAAAACATCCCAATGCTAATTTTCGTTAGCCTGTCAATGGGCTCGTCCATTGTATGTTAGCATTAAGCTAGCCAACATTTATCTTGTAAGTTGTATTGGGGTTTTTTCAGTTTATGCCAAACTGTATTGTTGATTTAACGTGATTCTTACATGTATGTGCACTTCATATGAATTTTAATGTTTTTTTCTAGGTGTGCTTAGTTTTACAGTAACTTTATTGTGGAGACTAGCAATAAACAACCTCAAGTTTTTTCATCTTTAAATGTAAACATATCTGCCAAACTACAATGCAACATTGTATATGTATAATCATGTATGCAATATAATATGTACAACATTTTTTAGCGTTTAAAAAAATAAAAATAAAATGATTATACAATGTCATATTGAAACCGCCCCCCTGTCACAAATATATTGCCGCTCTATGGGAAACAATGTAACTTATTATTTTTGTAATTAGTACCGGTAGTGCTTATTGGTCTGTATAAAAATAAGTCATAAAATAAACGTGATTTTACCCAGCAGACTAAAATATAATAATTTACGTAACAGCAGCAACAGAAGCGTGTCTTAGAAATTGACAACTGCCAAAAAAACTCTCAAGCGAACAAAAAATGTAATGCTGAAATTAAAGAATCTCAAACAGTGTGCAGTTTCTGGAGTACCTTTCTGCAAGGCTTTGGGTCCAATGCAGTCCCATACTCAAAGTTTATAATAGACTACTAATTGTATAAAAAAATGACAACATTTTAGAGATGTGATGTTTGTGAACGAATCGAGTGAAAAAGCTCTTTCAAGGGATTGACAAGAACCGATTCGTAGTCATGAGCCGTTTGTTAGGGAGCTGTTTGTAAGCCACAGGACTGGACTGCAGTCACACCGACTGAAAAATCCAGAGAGTCAAAAGAAACGTAGCAACATTTGGATGCACTTTTGGTTCATTGTTTTGTTAAGTCGCCTAGTTTAGCTGTACACATTTCAACCAGGGTAATGCAATGTTTTATGCTGGAATTAGCCAAAAAGCTCTCTCCCGGTTGCAGTTAGTCCAGAACGCGGCAGCACGACTTTTAACAGGGGCCAGGAAACGTGAGCATATAACCCCAATTCTTCTGAGTTTGCACTGGCTCCCTGTTCATTTTAGAATTGATTTTAAATCCTTGCTGTTTGTTTTTAAAGCTTTACATGGACTGGCACCTCAGTATATCTCGGACCTCATCCAAATTTACACACCTGCGCGCGCTCTGAGGTCCGACAGCCAGCTCCAGCTCGTGGTGCCCAGGACGAGACTTAAAACCAGGGGAGACAGGGCCTTCTCTGTGGTCGGCCCTAAACTCTGGAACACTCTGCCCCTCCATGTTCAAACTGCACCCACAGTGGAGTGTTTTAAGTCTCGTCTTAAGACCCTCTTTTATTCTTTGGCTTTTAACACTACGTGAGTTGTGTGGTCTTCTGTCCTCTGTTGTCCTGTGTGGTTAGGGTTAGGGTTATACATTTTGATGTCTATTTTACTGTTTTAATTGGTTTTACCCTTTAAAATCGTTTTTAATCATATTTATTTTTTATATTGTCTCTGTATTGGTTTTCTATTCATTTATTCTTTGTTTTTATTCAGTCATTGGTGTAGCATAATATTGTTTTTAATATTATTTTTAATATCGTTTTTAATATTGTTTTTAATATTGTTTTTAACATGGCTGTGCAGCACTTTGGAAACATTCTTGTTGTGTAAATGTGCTATATAAATAAAGTGGATTGGATTGGATTTGTATTCATGTTCATATATGGTGCTAAATATTATGTTTGTTTTTTTACACAGTATTCCGGATGTATTTTCTGTATAGGCAATATTTTTCCTGTATTGGTAAAATGCTGTTGCGTGGAAAAATCTTACAGTAAAGTTGATTTGCATGGAGGTTATTTTTTAGTTTTTATTGTGCCACAAAACATATTATGTGAGAGAAAGTTCACTGTCAAAACATGGGCATAAGATTACACATTATGCAAGGTTTACAATTAAAGCCCCGCTTAAGAACTTTCAGTTTTGGTTGATTTTGGCGGTGCCAGTGGACCAGAGCGGAAGTGTTTTGCCAGAAGGAAGACCAAATGTCCCATGATGACTAGCGCATATAGTGTCAAACTGACATGATAACGCCACAATGATTCAGTGTTACTGATATTTCACAGTAGGAAGCTACATATTTTACTCAAACTTTATATTTGCGTTTTGCACTTATCGCAATGTTTTTTTTCGTTCGACAGTACTTTTGTTACCTTGTTGCATGTCTGGTCGTGTCCGTGTAGAACTGTTAACTATCACGCTGGTGGCTATTTATTGCTACCACACAAATTGACATCACTTACTAGTTTAGCAGGAACACAGCCAAGGCAGCAATGCTTGAAATTCCCTCCCCGTCTATGAGCTCACGCCAGCGAGTGAAAGCCGGGCCAATGCTGATCCTTGACTGTCATTTTAACCGGGTAGCCTCCCTATTTCTTTTCCTCAAAACGTTGGAAACGTTTCTTTGGATGTTTTCTAGCTTCTGTCATGATAGAAGTAATTGCACGTAGGCGTTCGCATCGACTTCCGTCTTTTTAACGAGTGGGGAAAGGGGGGGGTGACATATGCCGTAAAGCAGGGGTGTCCAAACTTTTTCCACTGAGGGCCGCACACGGAAAAATTTAAGCATGCGGGGGCCATTTTGATATTTTTCATTTTCAAACGATAACAAAATATATGGATTTTTTTTTTTTAACCTTTAGGGCTCCCGGGGTCCATAAAGGGTCTCTGTCATTAAAATGTTCAAAATAAGTCAAATTATTATTATTTTTTTTTATTTAATGCTTACAGTAAATCTCCATATCAACTTCAGGTTGATAAAAAAGTAAAAATTAAAAAAAAAGGTTTTATGCCTTTTCTGTCAAAGACAACTTTGTTTTTTATAGCAAAACTGAAAATATGCAGTATTTAGTAATTAGAGCTCTAAAAGATCAATAATGCAGGACAATTCTTTAATATTTTTGAGAAATCAGTGAAAATATTAATAAAATCCCACTAAATATGTTTGGGATCCAAAAGGTCCCCCACTCATAAAGTGATACATTTTTATTAGTTTTTTTTTACTTTCAACACTTAAGTTACGAGATCAAACTTCAGATATATCTGTCCATTTTACGTTTGAACTATTATTTTGTTTGTTTTTATGCTCTTTTGTCAAAGAAAACGTTGATGTTTTTATATGGCAACCACACAATATACGCAATATTTTTTCCACATAAAACATTTTAAAGTGACATTTTTTAAGTAATTGGAGCCTTCAATAGGTCAATAATTCATTATAACATAGATTTTTTGTATTTTTTTTTTTGAGCAATAGCAAAAAAATAAAAAATTAAGAAAAACAAAAGAAAAAAAACAGCCTGCATGGCAGCTTTGTGTCAACATTGCAACTTTTTCTCGTTAGATTTCACCTCATTCCACTTTTGTAAATGTTTTTTTTAATTTTTGCAATACTATCAATTTTGCAATTTTTGCAGAATGTGTGGCGGGCCGGTAAACAATTAGCTGCGGGCCGCAAATGGCCCCCGGGCCACACTTTGGACACCCCATGCCGTAACTCAAGTCAGCACATTTGTAGTTTTTTTCCTCAAAGTCGCTAAGTGCCAGTGAGAGCGATACAGACCCCTTAGTCCAGGCCTGGGCAATTATTTTGACTCGGGGGGCCAAATTTTGAGAAAAAAATGTGTCTGGGGGCCGGTATATCTATTTTTAGGAACACTAATACAAAACCTCACAATAATGTCTGATTGAAAGCTAAAAACGTTATGACAGACCGCCTTAAAAAATGGGATTGAATTTTTGATTTATTTTACTGAATGAGACACCCAGAATGTACATGAAAATAAAGAATGTGGGATTTACAATATTAACTATGAAGGATAAAACACTGAATATTGACAACATATTAACGTCACACCCCCTCTCCATCCACATATTTTACAATCAAGCGAAACGAAACAAAAATGCAACAAACAGCGAAATATGAACGCGAGGGGTAAAAAATAAACCCACCTACAATCTGATATATCACTAAGCTTTAGAACTTTGTTGTAAAAATGTATTTCCGCGTCTGTCCCTGACACCCACATTTCAGGCTGGCCGCTCTGGAAACACTCTGTGGAAACGCTCCCCACCCACACTGCTTGGTGTCTCGTCTGAGCTGCTGTGACTTAGATGACCATAGTAACTAATTACATTACCATAGTAACTAGTATATCATGCAAAAGCGCAGATTACAACCATTGAAATACTTTGTATAGTTGAAGACTTACGGTAATTAGAAAACATCACTGCCCATCATAATGGCAGCTACACTTTCCATCTTAAAGATCTAAATAAAATTTGGGGGGAATGTCCGACGGGCCAGATTGAAAAGCTTAATGGGCCGCATGTGGCCCCCGGGCCTTAAGTTGCCCAGGTCTGCCTTAGGCTATGGCAGAGGTGTCATTCAACTAGTTGTAAGTCCATGTATCGTCCCAAAAGTTATGAAAATATTTTTATGAAGGTTGAAAAGTTACTTAGTGCTGCTTTAAAACAGATGAAATTATATTATATTTTACAATATTTCCCAAAAATTGAGTATACTAATATATATATACAGGGTGATTCAAAAAGAATACACCAAAATCATCACACCAGGGTTTCCCACACATTCATTCATTTGTGGCGGCCCGCCACGAAAGAATTACGTCCGCCACAAAAAAAAAAAATTAAAAATTAAAAAAATCAAAACATTTTTTTTTTTTTTTTTGTCATCTCCAGCTTCTCATGGCAAATCATATAGTTGATGTAGATGCCCATATAGGCTGTTCAGATTTACTTTACAAAAGAGAAGTGTAGGATACTTCTCTTGTTGCCTTATTTGTATTTGACTTTATTAAATGTATTTATATTAGAAACACAACATGTGTATATAACAAAGGGTGCAAAGTCTGCAGGCAGTAGGAAACACATGGTTAAGTGTAGGGAGTAAAACTGATGGCAGTCTAAAGTTCAAGATTTTTGGAGCTCTTTGTTCAGTGGATCAGATGTTTGATGAAGCTCTGTGTCTATCTACCACCACTACTGTTTTCTGTTTATTTGTTACTGACTGTGGCAGGACACCTCTGCCTCTGTTTCACTTTATGTTGCTGGTAAATAATATGCTTGTAGTAGTAGGCTAAAGTTAAATTATTTAGTATGCACTAATTAAAGGGGCAGAGCTTTGAGACATTTTAGCTTTTATATTTTATAAGATATATTTTTTGTAAGAACCACAATTAATAAATATATTTCAGTGAATAACTTATTGTTCAAATCTGTATATAAATATGTACATAAAGTGTTGTAATTATATTGTAAAATGGATGGATGGATGGACGTTTAAAACAAAACTGTTATTAATTAGTAAGTATACATTTTTTGAGCCTTTTTAGAGAAAACCAAATCATTGTAGTAAATTATGCAAATTACTCGATGATGTCATGGTGACCACGCCCATAGCCACGCCCCCACCGCCACAGGTATCTTGGCAGTTTATGGGAAACACTGCACACATTTATTAACTTCTAAAGCAGGAGTTATCCAAGTTTTGTTGCGTTACAATTTCACCGTTGTGGTCACGTGATCCTTTCGGCGCCGTTCAATTGTAGCAAGACCCACGTGTTTATTTACCCTCAAAATGGCGAACAGCAGCAGCAATCAACACGGTGGATCGCGGCATCCTGGGGCGCGTTTGGGAGGAAATCTCATATCGTCTTGATGTTCTCCGTGCATGTTGAGCACTTGCAACGCATGAAATAAATACTCAAAGTGTTCAAGCTAGGTTTTCTATTGTTTTTCATTTAAAAAAAATATTGAGCGATAATTTTGGCGTATAAATAAAATAACGAGTCAGTGTTTTGAACGGCTTTGGCTCTTTGACGGGAACGTCTCTTCAAGATACGACTCCGTTCAGAGAGCCTCGAATCCCATTTCTACAAAATACTGACTATTTATAGTCGAGCGTGTAATTGTGACTCATTTGTTAACGTTAGTGGTGTGCTACATATAGCATATACAGACATGGTCAAAAGTGTACATACACTTGTAAAGAACATCATGTCATGGCTCTCTTGAGTTTTCAATAATTTCTACAACTCTTATTTTTTTGTGATGTAGTGATTGGAGCACATACTTGTTGCTCACAAAAAACATTCATGAAGTTTGCTTCTTTGATGAATTTATTATGGGTCTACTGAAAATGTGAGGGTCAAAAGTATACATACAGCAATGTTAATATTTGCTTACGTGTCCCTTGGCAAGTTTACCTGCAATAAGGCGCTTTTGGTAGCCATCCACAAACTTCTGCTTGAATTTTTGACCACTCCTCTTGACAAAATCGGTGCAGTTCAGCTAAATGTGTTGCTTTTCTGACATGGACTTGTTTCTTCAGCATTGTCCACACGTTTAAGTCAGGACTTTGGGAAGGCCATTCAAAAACCTTCATTCTAGCCTGATTTAGCCATTCCTTTACCACTTTGAGGTGTGTTTGGGGTCATTGTCCTGTTGGAACACCCAACTGTGCCCAAGACCCAACCTCCGGGCTGATGATTTTAGGTTTTACAGAGAGTAAATGGGACAATGAAAAAGGAGGATGTCTTCCAAATTCTTCAGGACAAGCTAAAGTCATCAGCCCGGAGGTTGGGTCTTGAGCGCAGTTGGGTGTTCCAACAGGACAATGACCCCAAACACACCTCAAAAGTGGTAAAGGAATGGCTAAATCAGGCTAGAATGAAGGTTTTAGAATGGCCTTCCCAAAGTCCTGACTTAAAGGTGTGGACAATGCTGAAGAAACAAATCCATGTCAGAAAACCAACAAATTTAGCTGAACTGTACCAATTTTGTCAAGAGGAGTGGTCAAAAATTCAAGCAGAAGCTTGTGGATGGCTACCAAAAGCGCCTTATTGCAGGTCAACTTGCCAAGGGACATGTAAGCAAATATTAACATTGCTGTATGTATACTTTTGACCCTCACATTTTCAGTAGACCCATAATAAATTCATAAAAGAAGCAAACTTCATGAATGTTTTTTGTGACCAACAAGTATGTGCTCCAATCACTACATCACAAAAAAATAAGAGTTGTAGAAATGATTGTAAAGTCAAGACCACCATGACATCATGTTCTTTACAAGTGTATGTAAACATTTGACCACGACTGTATATAATAATACAATAGTTTATTGAACTTTTTTATAGTGACACTGAAGAATTGCACACTTTGGGAGAAACCATGAAGATGTCAAAGAAGAGGAACAAGCAGGTAAGACAACAACGTATGGACAGGCTGCACACACGGGCACCTCCACCAACCACCAAATCAGTATCAACTTACCTCTAAGCTGCGGAGCAAAAAGTGAATAACATCTTGTGTCTCTAATTTCAGACAGGTAACAAAGACTCTTAAAGCTCACCCGCTGATGATGCCTCGGTGAAGACCGCCAGTGTCTGACCTCCCACCGTCTGCATGGTTAGCGGGTGATCCCGAGGTGCAGACACCGTCTTGTCTTCCAGACCCTCGATTACGGTCAACTCTTCATTTAATGTGAAAGACACCTGTAAAGTATCATCTTTGTTCAAATATGCATTTCCTGCTGTCTCGTCATCTCTCATGTGTGCTGCTAAGACAAAATAATTTTAGCCTCCATGCACATTTTAGGGGAAATAGTTGAAATAAACAATTTTTCTGCTTGCCATAACTTTCAGTGCATATTAGAGATCGACCGATACGGTTTTTCATGGCCGATCCTTATTATTAGTAGTCAAGGAGGCCTGTGACCGTTATCTGGAGCTGATATTTATTCATAGTTGAAGTTATTTCAACATGATTACCGGTAGTGGGTAAACAGCTGGACATGGCTTAAAGTTGTTTCTTCACAATATTTTTAAGGAAATGTCAGGCCATTGTTTTTTATTGGCCCACGACACATTCTGAAGACAAAATAAAAACATCGCAAATTAGAAAATTATACGATAAAAGTAGAAAAAGCATTTTTGGGAAAAATTCAATGTGAATGTCAAATGCATAAGCTAAACGTCAATTGTAATGTTAGCATGCTATGAGTTAGAATGTGTCAAGTACCAGGTCATATGACTGAAGCACATATAAAATTACCTTAAAAAGTTAGCGCTAACAGCTAGCATGTGTCAAGTACCAAGTTATATGACTGTGGGGTTTTGCTGCGTAATTGGCTAAAAAAGTAAGCATAGTAAAATGCTAACAGTATGTGTCAAGTACCAAGTCCTATGACTCTGAGGTGTTTGGCTGCAAAATTGGCTTAAAAAGTTAGCACGCTAATGTTAGCTTGCTAATAACATATGTCAAACACAAAGTTATACGAGTCTGCGGCATTCGACTGCAGACTCTCATAATTTTTTTCTAATCAAGTAATCGCTGCAGCTCTCATAATGTTATTCATTGACCAAAAAAAAAAAAGTCCCTTACCTCTGGCTTTCCTTGGTTTCCTTTCCTTAAAAGAAAACAAACCTTAGTTGATGACGGTGTGACAGTTCACTTACCACCACGTTCGTGCTTTTTTTTGGGGGGGGGGGGGTTGCACATACTTTGATATTCTGAGTTTCCCAACGTCGCCTCTTCCTGTGGCTTTTGCCCATTGTTGAGAAAGATACTTAGGAACCTGGAAGCAGTCACAGAGCGTTGGTTTATTATTTTGTTGACAAAGGTTACGTTGGGTCCTGGATCCCCTACGGTTAAGGTTGCTAACCGTCCCTTGAAAAACGGAATTGTCTCTTATTAAGTAAGAAAATTATGCCTTCCGTATTGAGTTGTCAAGGGACGCTCTTTGTCCCGTATTTTTATTATTACAGTGAGAGTTATAGACTTTTTTGATATCTTACAGACTAACTACAACAGCTGATATGGACTAAGCTAATGGATGCCAGTGTGACTGATCGCTCATTGACTTTTCTGGCATCGGTTCGTTTTGCCTTGGCTGCTGTCACTACCTCAGAATTTCGTAGAAGTTTTTTGTCCAACAGGGAAGCTACATGTGGCTATCACTTCAATGAGGTACATGCTAACTTAGTAGTAGCAGGTGTCATTCAACAACTCTGCTCTTTGGTTGTTAGTATGATTATGTCTTGTTATCAAAACACTAGTTGTGTATCGAAATGGTTTAACACAAACATAATGTGTCTAGCTTTACACCAAATCAGATTTTTTTGGACACAGATCAGGAGGTAGTCCGAATCTGTTTGGAGTCAGATCTTTTCAAATGTGACTGCAGTTTAAACGGCAATGAGACTTGATTGCAACTTTTACGTCATCTTTGGTCGAGCTACGTCATTGGTGTGCACCAAGGAGAAGAAGATAGTGGATTCAATTATCTTCTTCTTTCTGTAGTTGTTTTCCATCATCTGCCTACTTCCACTACACAACAGGGTCCGTGTACCTTCTGTTCATTCTATTTCCAATTCTGAAACGCATATCAAAAAATAAAGTTAGGGCCGTTTTTCGATTTGTAATATATATGGCAGATTTTAAAACAAACAAAAAAGGGTTGATTCTTATTAAAATATTGCCATAAAATTGGATTATGTGCCGTTTTACTTTTATGGATTTTTATTTTTCCAGATAAACACAAAAATCTAAAAAATCTTCATCCAAAATGCAAAATTGCGTGGTTATCTGTGTGATGACAGATTAAATTTTTAGCATAACGCTTACATCTTTGTTCAGCAGGAGTCCTATTGATCCGTGTACCTTCCGTTCATTCGATTTCTTAAATGCAAATCAGAAATCATCATTTCTGAAACAAAAGTTGGACAAATATTTGATAAGACTTTTTTAAAACGACAACAGGACTCCTGCTGATGTTAGCGTCATCCTTAAAACATGCTAATCGCAAAGGAAAATCTAAAACTGTCATCACACAGATAGCCACGCATTTTTGCATTTTGGATGCACATATATTCGATTTTCGTGTTTATCTGGAAAAATAAAAATCCATAAAAGGAAAACAGCACAAAATCCAATTTTATGGCAATATTTGAATGAAAATCAACCCTTTGTTTGTTTTAAAATCTGCCATATATAATAAAAATCGAAAAACGGCCCTAATTTTGTTTTTTGATTTACGTTTAAGAATTGAAAATAGAATGAACGTAAGGAACAAGGACCCAACAGCCACGGCACAAATACTCTGATCTGCGGTGGTCCATGTTTACTTGTGTAGTAGACACTTCCTTGTTAATTTACCAAATCTGGTCAACTTCCTTCATTCTCACATTATTGAACTGCGAATGCAAGGGACGTCGAGGCCACTTTGGGGCCTGTGCGTTTACATTGGAGTCTGATAAAGATCAGATTCTATTTGTAAACAAAACAATCAGCTGGAAAAAAATCAGGTTTTAAAAAATAAAAAAAATCTGATTTGGACCACTTTGGCCTAAACTTAGTCATAGTGACACTACAGGAGTCTCACAGGTAATATAGTACCTCAGCAAAGGGTCAAACAATATTTGCTTTAACTCTGGGTACAGAATTTCTGAAAGTATTCACTTCTGACATTATGCTTCTATTAAATGAAATATTACCACAATATAGCATAAAGACAATCACCAACACAGTTTGGGTGGAGATTTACTTCATAAATGAAGCCCAAATAAACGCTGACAGTCATTAATAAAATAGAAGTATCTCACCTCTCTTTTTGTGAAAGTAGTTCTCATCGTGATGAAACTGTGTTCCATAGTAAAGCTGCACATTAAATTTATACCGTTCTAAGTGAAGTTATGTTAAAGAAAGACGTTTATATTTATTCTGTTGAGCACGAACGATTTCTATTTAAGACCTATAAACACACACAAAAAAATTATTAAACAATTTGTTTCCCATAAATTCGTATTATTCCAAAACCTGCAAAAGGTTGAATAGAAGCAACACTGAAACATTCTAAACAAACAAGAACAATCCAGTTGCGTCCGTAGTATAAAACTTATTTCACACAAATAAAAAAGGAGAAACAAAAATTGGGTCTCTTTTTTTCTCCAATGAGTTAGCTATTTTTTCCAGTAAATACTAACTCATTTTGACAAATATTTAATTGGTGTGGCACATCTTTTATAGAACAAAACATTTCGGAAAAGTCCATAAATATATGGAGAATACTTTCATCCAATGAGCTGCATTTACGTAACTCTCCCACAATATTAGTACCACCAAAACAGATGTAATTTTTTTACTTTGTTTTTAGTCTTGGTAGGGAACACTGAACGGCTCCTTTCGTGTGCGTTTATATAGAAAGATGAATAAAATATACTCTAAACTTAAAATGTATACCGTTCTAAGTGAAGTTATGTTAAAGAAAGACCTTTATTTTTATTCTGTGGAGCGCGAACGATTTCTATCTAAGACTTAAAAACATATTTATTCATACTGTAAGTATTTTGCACACAAAAAAACAAAAAACTAATTTCACACAAATAAAAAAGGAGAAACAAAAATTGGGTCCCTTTTTTCCTTCCAATGAGTTAGCTATTTTTTTCCAGTAAATACTAACTCATTTTGACAAATATTTAATTGGTGTGGCACATCTTTTATAGAACAAAAAATTTCAGAAAAGTCCATAAATATATGGAGAATACTTTCATCCAATGAGCTGCATTTACGTAACTTTCCCACAATATTAGTACCACCAAAACATAGATGTAATTTTTTTTTTTTACATTTTTAGTCTTGGTAAGGAACACTGAACGGCTCCTTTAGTGTACGTTTATATAGAAATATGAATAAAATACACTCTAATCCTAAAATGTATACCATTCTAAGCGAAGTTATGTTAAAGTAATATCTTTATTTTTATTTTGCGGAGCGCAAACAATTTTTATCTATGTCCTAAAAACATATTTATTCATACTGTTAAGTATTTTGCACAAAAAAAACATTAAACAATTTGTTTCCCATAAATTCGTATTATTCCAAAACCTGCGAAAGGTTGAATAGAAGCAACTCTGAAACATTCTAAAACAAACAAGAACAATCCAGTTGCGTCCGATCAACTTGTGTGCGTAGTATAAAACTCCATCCATCCATTTTCTACCGCTTGTCCCAACTCATTTCACACAAATAAAAAAAAAATTGGGTCCCTTTTTTCCTCCAGTGAGTTGGCTATTTTTCCCCAGTAAATACTAATTAATTTTGACAAATATTGAATAGGTGTGGCGTTTATAGAACAAAACATATCGGAAAAGTACATAAATATGTCCTTATATGGAGAATACTTTCATCCAATGAGCTGCATTTACGTAACTCACCCACAATATTAAAACATCGATGTTTTTAGTCTTGGTAAGGAACACTGAACGGCTCCTTTAGTGTGTGTTTGTATAGAAATATGAATAATTTACACTTTAATCTTAAAATGTAGCCGATAATCTTAATTTGATTCTGTTAGCCATTAGCTGCGGCCTGCTAGCCACGCTAGCCTGGTTTAGCATATTTACTGTTTGTCGCAAATGTTGTAAGTGTGCACATACCTTTACCAGCCACACGCCCGTGTTTAGCTTGGCACCAGTTAAATCAACTTCTCCTTTCTCCGACATAGTTGTTATTTTTGTTCAATTCAACTAGATTTGGTAGTTCGAGGTGGCGAGCGCAGTAGCGCATGCGTGAGTTTCAGAGCCTTGCGCGGATCGATACTGGGTTGTCGATACCGTCCATACCAGATATTTACGATCTCATATCGAACCTCAAATCAAAATATCGACACTTTTAACACATTACTGATTTTAGATTATGCATACAATTACCAGGAACACACTGGAAAGTTATTAATAAAGTACTATATATCTAATGTATGCAACCTTATGTATAATATGACAGTACATTGGCAAAATAGCATTGATTTATTCAGATGTGGTTTTGAAATACACTACTTTGTCAAATGTACCAGACACACAAAGTATCAGTATCACCGATATCAGACTGAGTTTACTCAGTATCACATCGGGAAGAGTGCTTTATAAAATCCAGTTGTCATAAAAGCAGCTAGGAGCTATGCAACTTATTTCATTATTTTGAAACCAATACATCTAACAGTTTCTTGCATTATTTAAAAAATGAAGTGTTTTAGGCAGGAGGTGAAATTAATCCTTTTCTAAGAAAGTGCGACCATCATTCAGTAATGTTTTTTTTTGTGGTTTAACAAATGAGATAACATACAGCTTCAGTAGACAAAGTTTTTTATGACTATTATTACTAAAAAGGCTCATTCACATTTGCATAAACATGTGTTTTGCCCCAGTCTCTCCTAAAAAAAAAAAAATTACATCTTCTTTATTCTAAAAAAAAAGAAAAGAAAAGTATGTTTACAAAACTAAAATGCACCACACAACAGCACATTTTAACTATTAAATGATCTGATCCAAAAATCGTCTCATTTACCTGATAGGGAAAAAAATACTTTCAGTTTAACATGTATACACAATAAAATACTACACATGATATAAAACAAGACAAAACATTGATTAAAAACATTTTGATGCAGCAGTATAATTGCCGGAATTAAAAAAATGTATATATAGTTTATAAAAACAACTTTTTATTTTTTAAATCAGCCAAATTTCAAAGGGTTGTTTTGTATTGAATGCACAATTTTTGTTGTCTAGAGCAGGGGTGTTCAAAATGTGACCCGGGGGCCATTTGCAGTCTGCAGCTCATTTTTTTAACGGCTCGCGGAACATTCTAAAAATGCTATTACCAAAAAAAAAACAAACAGGTGAAATGTAACGAGGAAAAGTTGCAATATTGACTCTAATAACACAACTTTCTTTAAAACTGTCATTGCTCAAAAATATAATGAAACTTGTCAAAGACGGATAGATCTGGGGCCGTACTTATCAAGCTTCTTAGAATTACTCCTAAGAAGTCTGCTAAGAGTTGACTTAAGAGTAAATAAATTCTTCGCTGAAAGCTGCACTTAAAAGTTAGTTATCAAGCGTCTTACTCACACTTTCAGCGAAGTGTAGGACTGAATCTTAAGTGTCACACTCAGAGCTGAATTACGACATTACTATGTGCCGTAAACGGAATTTTAGGTGACGTCATTTCTGTGTCCATAGAAATGACCAATCACGGAAGGGAATCCGTTGTCTAAGAATAAAGAAATATCTTGGAAATATTTAAGTGGACAATGGGAGTGTATATTTTGACAATAAACTACAAAATAATACAAAACAAACTAGTCCCCGCCGGCACTCACGCTACCGCTCCCTCTCTTCTCTCGCCCACACACTCACTGACGTCACTCACCTCACGGCCACACACATACGCTACTGTCATAACATTTTCTTTCCAATTCATTAATTAGGCAACTAATTTGAAACTGGTGTGGGTGGCTCTATATATACTAGCCCACTGCAGACACATGCAGAAATCAACAAAGAATCGAAAAGTATTAAATCTGTGACAAAAATAATATCCGCTCTGTCTAAACGATACCGTTTGATCAGCTGCTCGTCATCAAAAAAAAACAAAAAACATTGTTCCGTTCCCTGAACGTTCGCGCACGTCTCTCTCGCCTCAGTGCCATCCCCTGCTGGCAACTCCTAACCACTTAAGACACCTCTGAAGGTCTCTTAAATATCGTGGAGAGTAGGAGTGATTCTTAGACTTAAGAACGTTGATAAAAAGCTTTTATTCTTAAGTTTGAGAGTAGGACTAAATTTCGCAAATTCTCAGGACTTAAGTGTAAAATGGCACTCTAAGAAGCTTGATAAGTACGGCCCCTGAAGTTGATCAAGAGAGCGTTGAAAGTAAAAATAATATTGATCTATGATTTATTTTTAACTCGTGTGTGTGGCCTTGACACCTTTAGTCTGATTTGTTTGAACTGTTAATGAATGAAAAGCACTGTTATGAGTTATTGACCTAATTAAGGCTTCAAATATTCCATTTTGGAAAAACATTTTTGGGGAAAATATTGAATATTTTGTTTTTACAATGAAAAAAACAGGCTAAAAAGGGTATAAAACAAAAAAATAACTATGGAAACAGATAGATCTGAAGTTGATCAATTAAGCGTTGAAAGTAAAAATTATATTGATCTATGATTTATTTTTAACACTTTTGTGTGTGGCCTAGGCACATTTAGTCTAAATTTTTAACTGTTAATGAATGAAAAGCATTATTATGAGTTATTGACCTGTTTAAGGCTTCAAATATTCCATTTAGGAAAAACATTTGTGGGGAAAATATTGAATATTTTGTTTTTGCAATGAAAAAAACAGGCTAAAAAGGGTATAAAACAAAAAAACAACTATGGAAACAGATAGATCTGAAGTTGATCAATTAAGCGTTGAAAGTAAAAATTATATTGATCTATGATTTATTTTTAACACTTTTGTGTGTGGCCTAGGCACATTTAGTCTGAGTTTTTAACTGTTAATGAATCAAAAGCATTATTATGAGTTATTGACCTGTTTAAGGCTTCAAATATTCAATTTTGTATATAAATGTTATGGGGAAAAATATTGAATATTTTGTGTTTTTGCAATGAAAAAAGGTTGTTGTTTTTTTTAAAAAGGGTATAAAACAAAACAAAAATTAGATGGAAACGGATAGATCTGAAGTTGATCAAGAGAGCGTTGAAAGTGAAAATAATATTGATCTATGAT
Source organism: Entelurus aequoreus (assembly GCF_033978785.1). Taxonomy (NCBI): domain Eukaryota; kingdom Metazoa; phylum Chordata; class Actinopteri; order Syngnathiformes; family Syngnathidae; genus Entelurus; species Entelurus aequoreus. The sequence continues at coordinate 8,324,228 of NC_084752.1, forward strand.
TTATTTTTAACACTTGTGTGGCCTTGACACCTTTCGTCTGCTTTTTTAACTTTTAATGAATCAAAAGTATTATTATGAGTTATTGACCTGTTTAAGGCTTTAATTACTTCACGTCAAATATTCCATTTTGGAAAAAATGTTTTGGGAAAAAATATTGAATATTTAGTGTTTTTGCAAAGAAAAAAACAGGGTTATCTATGAAAAAAAAAGGGTATAAAAAATACATATATATATGGAAATGGCTATTGATCTAAAGATATTTAAGTGTAAAGTACCAAAAAAATAATATCTTACTTATTTTTACACACACAACATAATTTTTAGTCTTGGTAAGGAACTCTGAACGGCTCCTTTAGTGTATGTTTGTATAGAAATATGAATAAAATACACTCTAATCCTAAAATGTATACCATTCTAAGCGAAGTTATGTTAAAGAAATATCTTTATTTTTATTCTGCGGAGCGCAAACAATTTTTATCTAAGTCCTAAAAACATATTTATTCATACTGTTAAGTATTTTGCACAAAAAAACATTTATTAAACAATTTGTTTCCCATAAATTCGTATTATTCCAAAACCTAGATAGATCTGAAGTTGATCAAGAGAGCGTTGAAAGTGAAAATAATATTGATCTATGATTTATTTTTAACACTTGTGTGGCCTTGACACCTTTAGTCTGCTTTTTTAACTTTTAATGAATCAAAAGTATTATTATGAGTTATTGACCTGTTTAAGGCTTTAATTACTTCACGTCAAATATTCCATTTTGGAAAAAAATGTTTTGGGAAAAAATATTGAATATTTAGTAAATGTTTCAAAAATGTTTGAAAAGGTAGCACATCCCAAAATTAAGACTAGTAGGACAAAATACTCACATTTCACTTGATTTATTGCTCACATCAAAAAAGAGGAACGCTTACGCGTTTCGGCACGTGGCCTTCGTCAGACGAAGGCCACGTGCCGAAACGCGTAAGCGTTCCTCTTTTTTGATGTGAGCAATAAATCAAGTGAAATGTGAGTATTTTGTCCTACTAGTCTTAATTTTGGGATGTGCTACCTTTTCAAACATTTTTGAAACATTTACTGGATTACTTTTTTTGGGTTTGGCACTCCATCTTGAATCACATTGAGAAGCGCAATCTCCTTTTTGAACCATTGAATATTTAGTGTTTTTGCAAAGCAAAAAACAGGGTTATCTATGAAAAAAAAAGGGTATAAAAATACATATATGTATGGAAATGGATATTGATCTAAAGATATTTAAATGTAAAGTACCAAAAAAATAATATATGACTTATTTTTACACACACACACACAACATATTTAAAAACTGTCATTGCTCAAAAATATAATGAAACTTGTTAGACGGTTAGATCTGAAGTTGATCAAGAGAGCAATAAAAGTAAAAATAATATTGATCTATTTTTAACACTTAAGTGTGTGGCCTTGACACCCTTAGTCTGCTTTAACTGTTAATGAATGAAAAGCATTGTTGTGAGTTATTGACCTATTTAAGGCTTCAATTACTGCACATCAAATATTCAAATTTTTTTTAAATTATTTTATTAATCTGCTTTAACTGTTAATGAATCAAAAGCAATGTTGTGAGTTATTGACCTATTTAAGGCTTCAATTACTGCACATCAAATATTCCATTTTTTTATTTATCATTATTATTAGTCTGCTTTATCTGTTAATGAATCAAAAGCATTGTTGTGAGTTATTGACCTATTTAAGGCTTCAATTACTTCACATCAAATATTCCATTTTGAAAAAAAATTTTGGGGAAAAAATTGAATATTTTTGTGTTTTGGCCATGAAAAAAACAAGGTTATCTTTGAAAAAAAAGGGTATAAAAAAAAAGAATGGAAACTGATAGATCTAATGCTATTTAAGTGTTGAAAGTACCACAAATATGACTTATTTTTAACACTTTAATGACTGAGACTTCTTTACCATTCACCAAAATTGAATGGACCCCTAATGGTTTTGAAAATGACAAATATCAAATTTCATTAGTCAGAGGTAAAAGTTTGGACACCCCTGGTCTAGAGGCATATATCATCATCTCACATATTGCCGACAAGTCCTGAAAAAGCAAACAATGTATTTTGCGCATGGCTTCTTCTGCTATCTCCATCTTACTTACAAAAGTTGGACTGCACCGTGATGGCCGGGCAGTCTTGTGCAGGATCGTCAGAGTTCATTAGTTGAATAACTCTGTCCTCACAGGAACATGCGATCCTTGCTGTGCGAGAAGCGCGTGTTGAGTTCCTGAGATTTCTTCAGCAGCCGCTGCTTCTGCGCTTCATCAAAGCGGTTGACCTGCAGGTCGGTCTCCCGGTCGAACGCCCGCCTCTCGGCCGGCTGCTCCTCGCCTTCCTTTGCCTTTTCCTTCAGGTTCTTTGCATGCAAACTCAGCAAAGATTCCGAGCGTTTTGTATTCTTGAAAAAAAAACACAATAAAAGGGTTGATGTTTGGGCTTGTGCACCAGATGAAGAGATGTATCAGTCCAAACAAGGCTGATGATAGGAGGACTTACATTATACTTGGACACCTTCTCTGCTGTTTCCAGATCCTTCTGAGACACTCGCGGGGGGCTGTCTTTCTTATCATCGCCGTTTTTCTTTTTCTCACGCCGCTCCTGTTGTTCCACAAGAATTCTTTGTCAATTGAAGTCATGCTACATCAGGGGTCACCAACGCGGTGCCCGTAAGGACCAGATGAGTAGCCCGCTGGCCTGTTCTAAAAATAGCTCACATAGCAGCACTTACCAGTGAGCTGCCTCTATTTTTTAAATTGTATTTATTTACTAGCAAGCTGGTCTTGCTGTGCTCGACATTTTTAATTCTAAGAGAGACAAAACTCAAATAGAATTTGAAAATCCAAGAAAATATTTTAAAGACTTGGTCTTCACTTGTTTAAATTATGATAAATGGGTTATACTTGTATAGCGCTTTTCTAAATTCATTATTTTTTTTACTTTGCTTCTTATAACTTTCAGAAAGACAATTTTAGAGAAAAAATACAACCTTAAAAATGATTTTAGGATTTTTAAACACATATACCTTTTTACCTTTTAAATTCCTTCCTCTTATTTCCTGACAATTTAAATCAATGTTCAAGTAATTTTTTTTTTTTTATTGTAACGAATAATAAATACATTTTAATTTAATTTTTCATTTTATCTTCTGTTTTTTCGACAAAGAATATTTGTGAAATATTTCTTCAAACTTATCATGATTAAAATGCAAAAAAATTATTCTGGCAAATCTAGAAAATCTGTAGAATCAAATTTAAATCTTATTTCAAAGTCTTTTGAATTTTTTTTAAAATTTTTGTTCTGGAAAATCTAGAAGAAATAACGATTTGTCTTTGTTAGAAATATAGCTTGGTCCAATTTGTTATATATTCTAACAAAGTGCAGATTGGATTTTAACCTATTTAAAACATGTCACCTAAATTCTAAAATTAATCTTAATCAGGAAAAATTACTAATGATGTTCCATAACATCTTTTTT
>NC_084752.1:8327769-8411449 GCF_033978785.1 Entelurus aequoreus
GGATAAAAAATGTGGGAATTGTGCAACTTGGAAAAATGTCCAATTCATTTCAATGGGAACTTCCTGGAAATTTGGGAATTTGGGGGAAAAGCGGGATTTTTTTTAAAAATTATTAGGAGCAAAAATGTCCTGGATGAGTTGAATTGGTTGGTGTTGGAATTGTTTAAATCGGTCAATAAATTTTGAAATAGTAACCGTTTTTTAATTGAAAAATGGTATTACGGAATTTCAGGAAAACCGGGAATTTTATGGAGTTCTTAAACCAACTTGTTTTTTTGTCCTGACTAAAAGGAATGTTTTGACAGTTGGAACGGTTGAAGTGGGTTGAAAAATGTGAAAGGAGTCATCACACTAAAAAAAAAAGGTTGGGAAATAAGGTTAGGAAAAAAAGGAAAAAAGGTAGTTTGAATTTCCAGGATGAGTTGAATGTGTTGTTTGAATGGGTTGAAAAATGTGGGAATTGTGGAAGTTAAAAAAATGGACAAATCATTTTGAATGGGGAAAATGTCCCTAAAAACTGGGAATTCTTGAAAATCCGGGAAATTGTTTTCAAATTATTGAAGGAAAGCACACAATTCCTGAGCAGGCGGAATATTGGAAGTTGGAACGGTTTGAATTGGATAAAAAATGTGGGAATTGTGCAACTTTGAAAAATGTGCTATTCATTTCAATGGGAATTTCATGGAATTTTGGGAAAAGAGGGAATTTTTGGAAAAATGTTAAAAAATGTGAATGGTTAGTGTGTTGGCATTTTTCAAATCGGTCAAGAAATGTTGAATTAGTAACATTTTTAATTGAGAAATGGTATTACGGAATTCCTGGAATTTCGGGAAAACAGGGAATTTTTCAAGTTCTTAAACCAACTTGTTTTTTTTATCCTGACTAAGAGGAATGTTTTGACAGTGGAACGGTTGAAGTGGGTTGAAAAATTTGAAAGGAGTCATCACACTAAAAAAAAAGGTTGGGAAATAAGGTTAGGAAAAAAAGGAAAAAAAGGTAGTTTGAATTTCCAGGATAAGTTGAATGTGTTGATATTGGAATGGTTTGAATGGGTTGAAAAATGTGGGGATTGTGGAAGTTAAAAAATGGACAAATCATTTTGAATGGGGAAAATGTCCCTAAAAACTGGGAATTCTTGAAAATCCGGGAAATTGTTTTCAAATTATTGAAGGAAAGCACACAATTCCTGAACAGGCTGAATATTTTGAAGTTGGAACGATTTGAGTCGGATAAAAAAATGTGGGAATTGTGGAAGTTTGAAAAATCCCTTTCATTTTGGGGAAAGAATATCCCTAAAAACTGGGAATTCTTGAAAATCCGGGAAATTGTTTTCAAATTATTGAAGGAAAGCACACAATTCCTGAGCAGGCTGAATACTTTGAAGTTGGAACGGTTGGAATCGGATAAAAAATGTGGGAATTGTGCAACTTTGAAAAATGTCCTATTCATTTCAATGGGAATTTCATGGAATTTTGGGAAAAGAGGGAATTTTTGGAAAAATGTTAAAAAATGTGAATGGTTGGTGTTGGAATTTTTCAATCTGTCGAGAAATGTTGAATTAGTAACATTTTTAATTGAGAAATGGTATTACGGAATTCCTGGAATTTCAGGAAAACAGGGAATTTTTCAAGTTCTTAACCAACTTGTTTTTTTTTCCTGACTAAGAGGAATGTTTTGACAGTGGAACGGTTGAAATGGGTTGAAACATGTGAAAGGAGTCATCGCACTAAAAAAGGGTTGGAAATAAGGTTAGAAAAAAAGGAAAAAAGGTAGTTTGAATTTCCAGGATGAGTTGAATGTGTTGATACTGGAATGGTTTCAATGGGTTGAAAAATGTGGGAATTGTGGAAGTTAAAAAAAAATGGACAAATCATTTTGAATGGGGGAAAATGTCCCTAAAAACTGGGAATTCTTGAAAATCCGGGAAATTGTTTTCAAATTATTGAAGAAAAGCACACAATTCCTGAACAGGCTGAATATTTTGAAGTTGGAATGGTTTGAATCGGATAAAAAATGTGGGAATTGTGCAACTTTGAAAAATGTCCCATTCATTTCAATGAGAATTTCATGGAATTTTGGGAAAAGAGGGAATTTTTGGAAAAATGTTAAAAAATGTGAATGGTTGGTGTTGGCATTTTTCCAATCGGTCAAGAAATGTTGAATTAGAAACATTTTTAATTGAGAAATGGTATTACGGAATTCCTGGAATTTGGGGAAAACAGGGAATTTTTCAAGTTCTCAAACCAACTTGTTTTTTTGTCCTGACTAAGAGGAATGTTTGGACAGTGAAACGGTTGAAATGGGTTGAAACATGTGAAAGGCGTCATCGCATTAAAAAAAGTTTGGAAATATGGTTAGAAAAAAAAAGAAAAAGGGTATGACAAATGGGAACTTCCTGGAAATGTGGGAATTTTGGGCAAAAGCGGGATTTTTTAAAAAAAAGTATTAGGAGAAAAAAATGTCGTGAATGAGTTGAATTGGTTGGTGTTGAAATTGTTTCAATCGGTCAATACATTTTGAAATAGCAACCGTTTTTTAATTGAAAAATGGTATTACGAAATTCCGGGAAAAACGGGAATTTTTCAAGTTTTTTAACCAACTTGTTTTTTTTGTCCTGACTAAGAGGAATGTTTTGACAGTGGAACGGTTGAAATGGGTTGAAAAATGTGAAAGGAGTCATCACACTAAAAAAAAAGGTTGGAAATAAGGTTAGAAAAAAAGGTAGTTTGAATTTCCAGGATGAATTGAATGTGTTGATGTTTGAATGGGTTGAAAAATGTGGGAATTGTGGAAGTTTAAAAGATGGACAAATCATTTTGAATGGGGAAAATGTCCCTAGAAACTGGGAATTCTTGAAAATCCGGGAACATTTTTTCAAATTATTGAAGGAAAGCACACAATTCCTGAACAGGCTGAATATTTTTAAGTTGGAACGGTTTGAATCGGATAAAAAATGTGGGAATTGTGCAACTTTGAAAAATGTCCCATTAATTTCAATGGGAACTTCCTGGAATTTTGGGAAAAGAGGGAATTTTTTGGAAAAATGCTAAAAAAAAAAAAAGGGAATGGTTGGTGTTGGAATTTTTCAAATCGGTCGAGAAATGTTGAAGTGGTAACATTTTTCATTGAGAAATTGTATTATGGAATTCCTGGAATTTCGGGAAAACCAGGAATTTTCCAGTTCAAAAAAGAACTTTGTTTTTTTTTGTGCTGATTAAGAGAAATGTTTTGACGGTAAAACGGTTGAGGTGGGTTGAAAAATGTGGGAGGAGTAGTTGACAGAAAAAAGGGTGGAAATAGGGCTTTGGAAAACCAGGAATTTTGGGAAATCATGGAATTTTTTTGGAACTTGGAAAAAGGGAAGTTTGAATTTCCAGAATGGTGGAATGTGTTGAAGGTGGAATGAGTGTAAAGGTTGACTATATGGGTGTACGATTTTGTGTTTAAAGGGCTCTAATAGGGATGTACGGTATACCGGTATTAGTATAGTACCACGATACTAATGAATCATACCCACAAGTATTATTATCAGTGGAGGATGAGGAATAGTTAAAACGTGCTTCACTACACACCGAGGATACAATAGCTCACCGGCGTCATAATGAAAACAAACGCCATGGGTGGATCTACACCTGACATCCACTGTAATGATACCAAGTACAGGAGCGTATCTAGTCAGTACTAGTAAGATTACATCGATCTTTTTTTATCGTCACAAAATCTTTTTTGTTTTTCAAAAACAAATACCTATTATGTTTATAAACTCAGTAAATACGTCCCTGGACACATGAGGACTTAAATTATGACCAATGTATGATCCTGTAACTACTTGGTATCAGATCGATACCTACATTTGTGGTATCATCCAAAACTAATGTAAAGTATCAAAGAAGAGAAGAATAAGTGATTATTACATTTTAACAGAAGTGTAGATAGAACATGTTGAAACGGAAAATAAGCAGATATTAACAGTCAATGAACAAGTAGATTAATAGTCATTTTTTACAGTTTGTCCCTCATAATGTTGACAAAATAATAGGTAGATAAATGACACAATATGTTACTGCATACGTCAGCAGACTAATTAGGAGCCTTTTGTTTGTTTACTTACTACTAAAAGACAAGTTGTCTAGTATGTTCACTATTTTATTTAAGGACTAAATTGCAATAATAAACATATGTTTAATGTATCCTAAGACTTTTTGTTAAAATAAAGCCAAAAATGACATTTTTTTGTGGTCTCCTTTATTTAGAAAAGTATCGAAATACATTTTGGTACCGGTACCAAAATATTTGACAACCCTAATAGGGCAACATTCCAAAAAAAAAGGTGTAATTCCTCTTTAAAAAATCTCTAAAGGCTTAGAGGCCACATGCGTGGACAGCACCTTTCAGCTCTTATTTCCAAAATTGTGTACACTACTGAATTGGGATCTTATGGCCACTTATTGGACACTTATACTGCCATCTGGTGGTGTCAGAAGAGTATAACATACAATGGAATTTGGGGGGGGAAAAAGTGTAAAAATAAGAATTAGCATGTCACTAAACATGAAGTACACATTTGTGTACTTATGGATTAAGTACATCATATCAAAAGATGATTCTTAGTTTTTATTCTAATTAGGGTCCAATAAGCCCAAAAGCAAAGAGAAATCAAAAAAAGAATGTAAACAAACAGCTTGGGCCTTAAGAGGTTAAGTAATAAAAAATGTCCCTATTTTACTAATGACTTAGTTAGGAGTCTTTGTTTGTTTACTTACTACTAAAGGACAAATTGTCTAGTATGTTCACTATTTTATTTAAGGACTAAATTGCAATAATAAACATATGTTTAATGTATCCTAAGACTTTTTGTTAAAATAAACACAATAATGACATTTTTTTGTGGTCTCCTTTATTTAGAAAAGTATCGAAATACATTTTGGGTACCGGTACCGAAATATTTGACAACCCTAATAGGCAACATTCCAAAAAAAAAAAGTGTAATTCCTCTTTAAAAAACTCTAAAGGCTTAGTGGCCACATGCGTGGACAGCACCTTTTAGCTCTTATTTCCAAAATTGTGTACACTACTGAATTGGGGTCTAATGGCCACTTATGTGGACACTTATACTGCCATCTGGTGGTGTCAGAAGAGTATAACATACAATGGAATTTGGGGGGGGAAAAAGTGTAAAAATAAGAATTAGCATGTCACTAAACATGAAGTACACATTTGTGTACTTATGGGACTAAGTACATCATATCAAAAGATGATTCTTAGTTTTTATTCTAATTAGGGTCCAATAAGCCCAAATAGCAAAGAGAAATTTAAAAAAAAAAAAGCATGTAAACAGCTTGGGCCTTAAGAGGTTAAGTAATAAAAAATGTCCCTATTTTACTAATGACTTAGTTAGGAGCCTTTGTTTGTTTACTTACTACTAAAAGACAAGTTGTCTAGTATGTTCACTATTTTATTTAAGGACTAAATTGCAATAAGAAACATATGTTTGATGTACCCTAAGACTTTTTGGTTAAAATAAACCCAATAATTAAATTTTTTTGTGGTCTCCTTTATTTAGAAAAGTATCGAAATACATTTTGGTACCGGTACCAAAATATTTGACAACCCTAATAGGCAACATTCCAAAAAAAAGTGTAATACCTCTAAAGGATTAGTGGCCACATGCGTGGACAGCACCTTTTAGTTCTTATTTCCAAAATTGTGTACACTACTGAATTGGGGTCTAATGGCCACTTATGTGGACACTTACACTGCCATCTGGTGGTGTCAGATGAGTATAACATACAATGGAATTTGGGGGGGGGGGGGGGGGGGGGAAAGTGTAAAAATAAGAATTAGCATGTCACTAAACATGAAGTACACATTTGTGTACTTATGGACTAAGTACAGATGATTCCTAGTTTTTATTCTAATTAGGGTCCAATAAGCCCAAATAGCAAAGAGAAATAAAAAACAACAACATGTAAACAAACAGCTTGGCCTTAAGAGGTTAAGTAATAAAAAATGTCCCTATTTTACTAATGACTTAGTTAGGAGTCTTTGTTTGTTTACTTACTACTAAAGGACAAATTGTCTAGTATGTTCACTATTTTATTTAAGGTCTAAATTGCAATAAGAAACATATGTTTAATGTACCCTAAGACTTTTTGTTAAAATAAAGCCAATAATGACATTTTTTTGTGGTCTCCTTTATTTAGAAAAGTATCGAAATACATTTGGTACCGGTACCAAAATATTTGACAACCCTAATAGGCAACATTCCAAAAAAAAAAGTGTAATTCCTCTTTAAAAAAACCCTCTAAAGGCTTAGTGGCCACATGCGTGGACAACACCTTTTAGCTCTTATTTCCAAATTGTGTACACTACTGAATTGGGGTCTAATGGCCACTTATGTGGACACTTATACTGCCATCTGGTGGTGTCAGAAGAGTATAACATACAATGGAATTTGGGGGGGGAAAAAGTGTAAAAATAAGAATTAGCATGTCACTAAACATGAAGTACACATTTGTGTACTTATGGACTAAGTACAGATGATTCCTAGTTTTTATTCTAATTAGGGTCCAAAAAGCCCGAATAGCAAAGAGAAATCAAAAAAAGAATGTAAACAAACAGTTTGGGCCTTAAGAGGTTAAGTAATAAAAAATGTCCCTATTTTACTAATGACTTAGTTAGGAGTCTTTGTTTGTTTACTTACTACTAAAGGACAAGTTGTCTAGTATGTTCACTATTTTATTTAAGGACTAAAATGCAGTAATAAACATATGTTTAATGTACCCTATTTGTCAAAATAAAGCCAATAATGCCATTTTTTTGTGGTCCCCTTTATTTAGAAAAGTATCAAAATAGCAGTACCAAAATGTGTCATAGGCGAGGCTGTTGTGTACCCACGTCATTTCATAGTTTCACATGTTTTATATAAATTCACAAACATCCAAAAACAATATTTTTAGCTTGTCCTCAAGTGGTGTGTCTATTTTTATTTTGTATTTCCGCGGCTGCAACAAAATGTGGAGGAGGCAAAGCGCCATAGGAAGTCGTGATTTATGAATGCCTGCATTGTCTTGCCGTTATATAAAAAATGTAATTTTGCCGGCCGAGACACAACTAATTGACCCCGAGCACACCTGGCAAGCTGCTCCAAACAGGAAAAAAAAGAAAAAGACACTTTAAACCCGGAGATTTAACTAGTGGAGGATTTATTAATTCCCTCCCCCTCTAAAACAAACAATGGCGGCCAGATCAGTCAGAATGAACACAGATTGGGATTTGATGTGCGGCGCGGGCAGATGGCCTCGCTCCGCCGCTCGCCCGTCCTTCCTCGCTGTCTCTCCTCGCTCGCCGTGGCGGCTGAGGACGAGACCACTTCCAGGGCGGATTTGGGAGAATCTAGGCCAGGGAGAGCTGGCCGCCAGCGCTGTCATGTTGCAGTGCGCACTTCCTGTCTGAGGAGGTTGCCACTGCACGGCCACTTTGTGTGTGTGTGTGTGTGTGTGTGTGTGTGTGTGTTGTGTGTGTGTGTGTGTGTGTGTTCTGGCAATGCTTACTTAATGGGGACATCGCTCTGTTTACACAGTCACCTTTAGGGGACCTCTGGCGGTATGGGGACAAAAAAAACAGGTCTCCTAAAGGCAGGGGTGTCCAAACTTTTTCCACTGAGGGCCGCACACTGAAAAATCAAAGCAAGCGGGGGCCATTTTGATATTTTTTATTTTAAAAACCAATACAATATATGTATAAAAATATACATTTAGGCCTCCACTCAGGCTTGATACCGGGGACTCCAAAGGGTTTAGGTTAAAAAATGTTTTAAAAATGTCATTATTTAGTATTATTATTCAAAGTTTAAATATCTAGATCAACATTAGGTATATCTGTCAATATAACGTTTTTTTTGTTTTTTTTTAGATTTAAGTTGTATGCCCTTTTTGTCAAAGAAAACCCAGTTTTTTTATGGAAAAAACACAAAATATGCAATATTTTCCCCCAATAAAATTTTAAAGTGGAACATTTCAGATTATATAATAATTGGAGCTCATAACATAACTCATAACAACATGGATTTTAATTTATTATTATTTTTTGAGCAATGACACTTAAAAAAAATAAAATAAATAAATAAAAAGTCCCACTAAAATGATTGGGGATCCAAAAGGGTCCTGCTCAGTAAAGTGTTAAAAAATAAATCGTATTTTTTTTTAAAACTGTTTACACAATATTTTGGAGGTCAACTTCAGATCTATCCGTCAATTATAACTTGTATTGTTGTTTATTATGTTCCTTGTTTGTTCATTTTAGGCCCTTTAAAAAAAAATTAAAAAAAAAGTTTTTTATATGGCAAACACCAAATATGCAACATTTTCCCCAAAAAATATCTCAGAGTGGAATATTTAATGTGACCTAATTGGAGCCTTGAATAATTCATAATATTTTTTTTGATTCATTATTATGTTTTAAAGAAAGAAACAGCCTGCATGACAGCTTAGTGTTATTAGAGTCAACATAGCAACATTTTATTGTCACCTGTTACTCTTATATACTACTTTTTATGTTTTTTATTTATTTTTATAGTATTTTTAGAATGTGCCTTGGGGCCGTTAAAAAATGACCTGCGGGCCGCAAATGGCCCCCGGGCCGCACTTCGGACATCCCTGCCTAAAGGGAAACCTTTTTAAATAATAGTCAGATCCATTCTGAAGATGCCTAAGTGATTTTTAAGCTTTGGACCATGAAACATGTTTACTGGTTAGTTTGAGTGTGAGACATTTGCACAGCAGCCCCCTCATTAGGCTGTAGCTGGTACATTTAAGTCAGGGGTGTCCAAACTTTTTCCACTGAGGGCCGCACACGGAAAAATGTAAGCATGCGGGGGCCATTTTGATATTTTTCATTTTCAAACTTTAACAAAATATATGTTTTGGTTTTTTTTAACCTTTAGGGCTCCCGGGGACTATAAAGGGTCTCAGTCATTAAACTGTTAAAAATAAGTTAAATTATTATTATTATTTTTTATTTAACGCTTACAGTAAATCTCCATTTTAACTTGAAGTTGATATAAAATAAATTAAAAAAAAAGGTTTTCTGTCAAAGACAACTTTGTTTTTATAGTAAAACTGAAATATGCAGTATTTAGTCATTAGAGCCTTAAAAGATCAATAATGCAGGACACCATTGATTTTAATTCTTTAATATTTTTGAGTAATCACAGTGAAAAGTTAAATAAAATCCTACTAAATATATTTGGGATCCAAAACATAAAGTGATACATTTGTTTTAGTTTTTTTTTAAAAACTTTTAACACTTAAATTACGAGATCAACTTCAGATATATCTGTCGATTTTACGTTTGAACTGTTATTTTGTTTGTATTATGCTCTTTTGTCAAATAAAACTTTGATGTTTTTTTTATGGCAACCACACAATACATGCAATATTTTTTCCACATAAAACATTTTAAAGTTATATTTTTTAAGTACTAATTCATTATAACATAGATTTTTAGTCTTATTTTTATTTTTTAGCAATGGCAAAAAAAAGAAAAATAAACAAAGACAAAATAAAAAAAACATGGTAGCTTTGTGTCAACATTGCAACTTTTTCTTGTTAGATTTCACCTCATTCCACTTTTTTTTTAAATTTTTGCAAGAATGTGTGGCGGGCCGGTAAACAATTAGCTGCGGGCCGCAAATGGCCCCCGGGCCGCACTTTGGACACCTCTGGTTTAAGTGGTGAAACTTCCTATAAGAGGACAGCTGTAGTGCTGTATTCTGAGGATCATGTCATATTAAATTTTTTTTTTTTTTTTTTTTTTTTTAATGGTCCTCAGTAGTCACGTACAAATGTGTGTGAATTATGCAAAATTATTTAAATTTGGTCCCCATGAACCATATTAACTCTTTTTCCCCAGTAAGAATGACCAGCACATTACTTCATCAATCCAGAGATTTAAAGACGTGTATGAGCTAACTGGGCAGTGGCCATTTTACCCAAAAAATTGTATGCCTCCACAACCTGTAGAAAGGGTGTGTGTGCGTGTGCGTGTGTGCGTGTGTGCGTGTGTGTGTGTGTGTGTGTGTGTGTGTGTGTGTGTGTGTGTGTGTGTGTGTGTGTGTGTGTGTGTGTGTGTGTGTGTGTGTGTGTGTGTGTGTGTGTGTGTGTGTGTGTACAAGATGGGTATGCACTTGTCTTTTCACACCTGAGACATACATTTGTTCCTCCAATCACATGTTGTGCGATTTAATGTTGGCCTTAAGAAGTTTTCTGCACGAAATAGGAAAAGTCCCCTTAAACAGAGTTTCCCATTCATTCATAGATTTGCCACTGTTTGCCTTTAAACACATTATAACGGGACTGTATATAGATAGATAGTACTTTATTGATTCCTTCAGGAGAGTTCCCTCAGGAAAATTTAAATTCCAGCAGCAGTGTACAAAATTGTAAAAAGTAAAAAGTAAATAATGGGGGTATAAATGGAGACAAAATAGAAAAATATGTTTCTTGCTACTTTATGTTGTACATTTTTTTTACATGAGATTTCCAGTTCAATTTATCAATCATTGTCAGGTTCAAACACTGATGACATCTATTAAACAAGACAAGAGGCAAAGAATCAAACAGCGACAGAATTCAATTTCGACTTATTATATTGAGGAGAGTCGCCTTTACACTGTAACCCTTGTACAGTGGCCTGTTTCCAAAGGACAAAGGTCGCAAAAAGTTCACAGAAAAGGTCGTAAACGATTCACAGAAAAGGTCAGTTCAAAAAGAGTTCGTAAAATAGTTCAAAAAGAGTTCGTCTGGAAATTGGGCAGATCTTGTCATCTCTCCGCTTTGAAGTCCTTGGTCCAGAACAACATCCTTCTGTTGATTACCACACATGAGAGAAAACAGAAAACCCTTCATGTGGCTCTCCCCCTTACACAGTGGACTTTTACGAGCATTCTTCTTGGTAGGTTTTTGTCTTCTTACTTGACAGAACTCAATGTAACAAAGTTTTTTTGTGATAATTTAGAACAATTATTCTAACAATTAAACCTAGAAATATGGTTTCATTTACTCTTTCAATTTCTATTCCGTCTATTTGTATTTGTGTTTGACTTTCTCTTCTACTGTTACCAAATAGCATTATTTTAGTTTTTACTGAGATTCAAAGAGTCTGTTTTTGTCAAACCATCTTTTTAATTTGTTCATTTATTTTGTTATTATTTGTACTATCTTCTGTGTGTTCTCTCCTGAACAAAACGAAGTTATATCATCCGCAAATAATACTAACTTTAAATCTTTTGTAACTTTACAAATGTCGTTTATATAGAGATTGAATCATTTTGGTCCTAGTATTGATCCCTGGGGTACACCACAGGATATATTTAGCGTTGTAGATGTGTGTTCGCCTAGCTCAGGGGTCGGCAACCCAAAATGTTGAAAGAGCCATATTGGACCAAAAATACAAAAACAAATCTGTCTGGAGTCGCAAAAAATTAAAAGCCATATTACATACAGTCTAGATCAGGGGTGTCAAACTCAAATACATAGTGGGCCAAAATTTAAAACTGAACAAAGCCGCGGGCCAAGGTTGAACCAATTAACCTTTTAATAGGGACCCAAACAAGTTTTGCATTTAATATTGAACAAGCAAGGCTTATATAACTTTATAGTGACATGCAAAATCGAGTTTCAAATAATAATAATAATAATAAAAAAATATCAATGGCATATCAAATACAATTTAAATAAAAATGTAATGTTTCTTTTCTATTTGCAGCCTTCTGAGGTAAATATCAACATTAACTTTTTCCACAGGCTAATAAATTTGAAAATAAAATCACAATGAATAAACCAACCATTCAGGACTTTAAACTGCTCAGTTTGCAACACACTGAAGTAATCTGATGTGCCCAAGCCAGATACCTGCCATCTTTTCTTGGATGCTAGTTCATTAATGTCGGGGCTCAGTCTTTGAGCTGAGGCAACCTTCATTATCGAACGAAGGTGTTCATCAGTCATTATATCTCTTAGTCCACCCGGACCACAGTCTTGGGGGCCTTTAACGTCCTCTACGAGCTGTCGTAGATTCTAACAACTCGTTGGACTGGATGGAAAGCGGATGTGACGATTTTCGGGAGGTGCACTGAAATTTGGGAGTCTCCCGGGAGGGTTGGCAAGTGTGAGAATTAGCGGTGAATGCGGTGTTACCGTGGCACCGCCGCTGTATATAATCGGCGGGCCAGCTCTAGTGTTAATTTGATATCGCCTCAAGGGCCAAGTGAAATTACACGGCGGGCCAAATTTGACACCCATGGTCTAGATCAGGGGTCACCAACCTTTTTGAAACCAAGAGCTACTTCTTGGGTACTGATTAATGCGAAGGGCTACCAGTTTGATACACACTTAAATAAATTGCTAGAAATAGCCAATTTGCTCAATTTACCTTTGACCCTGTTATTATTAATAATTAATTATATTTATCTTTGTGGAAACACTGATCATCTTAATGATTTCTCACAATAAATATATATAGAAACAGATAAATATCTATACGCAACACTTTATTTTTATATTTTCTCTAAGTGCACATTTTTCAAATTGAACATTTTCAAATGATCACTTCTAAGACAGTCTTGTGAAATCACAATATCCCATTTTAACTAGCTAGCCACTAACATTTTTTAACATTCAAATGATCACTTCTAAGACAGTCTTGTGAAATCACAATATCCCATTTTAACTAGCTAACCACTAACATTTTTTAACATTCAAATGATCACTTCTAAGACAGTCTTGTGAAATCACAATATCCCATTTTAACTAGCTAACCACTAACATTTTTTAACATTCAAATGATCACTTCTAAGACAGTCTTGTGAAATCACAATATCCCATTTTAACTAGCTAGCCACTAACATTTTTTAACAAATCATGAATTACTTTGCACCATGTTTGTACAAATAATAACTCATGTAAAATACAAAAGTCAACTCTCAAATGTTTAAATAAATCATGTCACACTTTGAACTGGACACCAAATCTGTTATCTGTTTCTTTGTCAGTTAGTGAAGACCAAGTCTTTAAAATATTTTCTTGGATTTTCAAATTGTATTTGAGTTTTGTCTCTCTTAGAATTAAAAATGTCGAGCAAAGCGAGACCAGCTTGCTAGTAAATAAAATAAAATTTAAAAAATAGAGGCAGCACACTGGTAAGTGCTGCTATTTGAGCTATTTTTAGAACAGGCCAGCGGGCTACTCATCTGGTCCTTACAGGCTACCTGGTGCCCGCGGGCACCGCGTTGTTGACCCCTGGTCTAGATAGTGTGTCATGAGATATAAATTGAATTAAGAGGACTTAAAGGAAACTAAATGAGCTCAAATATACCTACAAATGAGGCATAATGATGCAATATGTACATATAGCTAGCCTAAATAGCATGTTAGCATCGATTAGCTTGCAGTCATGCAGTGACCAAATATGCCCGATTAGAACTCCACACAAGTCAATAACATCAACAAAACTCACCTTTGTGCATTCATGCACAAGGTTAAAAGTTTGGTGGACAAAATGAGACAGAAAAAGAAGTGGCATAAAACACGTCCTAGAAAGTCGGAGAAAGTTGTACATGTATGTAAACAAACTACGGTGACTTCAAGGACCGCCAAAATTAGTAGGACAAAACGGCGCTCGCCAAATACTCGAGTCAGTGAAGCATGTTTAATATAAACAGTGTGCTTTATAACAATTGGGGAGGTTTGTGTCATGTTTGTCCTCCTACAGCAGGGGTGTCCAAAGTGCGGACCGGGGGCCATTTGCGGCCCGCAGCTAATTGTTTACCGGCCCGCCACACATTCTGCAAAAATTGCAAAATTGATAAGGTTGCAAAAATTTAAAAAAACATTTTAAAAAAGTGGAATGAGGTGAAATCTAGCAAGAAAAAGTTGCAATGTTGACACAAAGCTGCCATGCAGGCTGTTTTTTTTCTTTTGTCTTTGTTTATTTTTCTTTTTTTTGCCATTGCTAAAAAAAAAAAAAAAGTCTAAAAATCTGTTATAATGAATTATTAGTTAAAAAATATCACTTTAAAATGTTTTATGTGGAAAAAATATTGCATATATTGTGTGGTTGCCATATAAAAACATCAAAGTTTTATTTGACAAAAGAGCATAAAACAAACAAAATAATAGTTCAAACGTAAAATCGACAGATACATCTGAAGATGATCTCGTAATTTAAGTGTTAAAAGTAAAAAAAAACTAATGAAAATGTATCACTTTATGAGTGGGGGACCTTTTAGATCCCAAATATATTTAGTAGGATTTTATTTAACTTTTCACTGTGATTACTCAAAAATATTAAAGAATTAAAATCAATGGTGTCCTGCGTTATTGATCTTTTAAGGCTCTAGTTACTAAATACTGCATATTTCAGTTTTACTATAAAAAACAAAGTTGTCTTTGACAGAAAACCTTTTTTTTTTTTTTTACTTTATATCAACCTCAAGTTGATATAGAGATTTACTGTAAGCGTTAGATAAAAAAAAATAATAATAATTTGATTATATATGTCGGCAACCCGCGGCTCTAGAGCCGCATGCTGCTCTTTAGCGCCGCCCTACTGGCTCTCTGGAGCTTTTTCAAAAGTGTATGAAAAATGGAAAAAGATGAGGGGATAAAATATATTTTTTGTGTTAACATGGTTTCTGTAGGACAGGGGTGTCCAAACTTTTTCCACTGAGGGCCGTACATGGAAAAATTTAAGCATGCGGGGGCCATTTTGATATTTTTCATTTTCAAACCTTAACAAAATATATGGATTTTTTTTTTTTTAACCTTTAGGGCTCCCGGGGCCCATAAAGGGTCTCAGTCATTAAACTGAGACCCTTTATGGTCCCCGCTGCTCTTTAGCGCCGCCCTACTGGCTCTCTGGAGATTTTTCAAAAGTGTATGAAAAATGGAAAAAGATGAGGGGATAAAATATATTTTTTGTGCTAATATGGTTTCTGTAGGACAGGGGTGTCCAAACTTTTTCCACTGAGGGCCGTACATGGAAAAATTTAAGCATGCGGGGGCCATTTTGATATTTTTCATTTTCAAACCTTAACAAAATATATGGATTTTTTTTTTTTTAACCTTTAGGGCTCCCGGGGACCATAAAGGGTCTCAGTCATTAAACTGAGACCCTTTATGGTCCCCGCTGCTCTTTAGCGCCGCCCTACTGGCTCTCTGGAGCTTTTTCAAAAGTGTATGAAAAATGGAAAAAGGTGAGGGGATAAAATATATTTTTTGTGTTAATATGGTTTCTGTAGGACAGGGGTGTCCAAACTTTTTCCACTGAGGGCCGTACATGGAAAAATTTAAGCATGCGGGGGCCATTTTGATATTTTTCATTTTCAAACCTTAACAAAATATATGGATTTTTTTTTTTTTTAACCTTTATGGCTCCCGGGGACCATAAAGGGTCTCAGTCATTAAACTGAATGAATGAAAAATATCAAAATGGCCCCCGCATGCTTAAATTTTTCCATGTACGGCCCTCAGTGGAAAAAGTTTGGACACCCCTGTCCTACAGAAACCATATTAACACAAAAAATATATTTTATCCCCTCATCTTTTTCCATTTTTAACACATTTTTGAAAAAGCTCCAGAGAGTCAGTAGGGCGGCGCTAAAGAGCTGCATGCGGCTCTAGAGCCGCGGGTTGCCGACCCCCGGCCTAGCTTCACGTATTGTTTCCTTTTGACAAAGTTCTGGTTTTCAACGTCGATTCAAATAATTGATTTCAATACCGGAACCTGAAAGTCAGTCCAAACTGGGTTTTAGTTGTAAGTTGCACCTTTTATTTCTATGCGTTTTTCTTGTTTCATTCCTACACACACACGTGCACACACACACACACTTCTACCACCCACCCAGACACACATGGTGTGTTATGCAATGGGTGATGCCTAATTACCACTGACATCGCGGAGAGACTGTTCACTGCGAAATTAATCATGACACAAGCGTCACATTTTTTATTCCCAGCCAAGTGTTCTGTCTGGCTTGGTAGCCGTCGATGGAACTAATAAGTGCACAGAAAATATTAGGCGAGACGGCCTAATATCGACGTTGACACCAGGTGGCGAGCGGCGGAGGCGAGCAGCGGCCTGGTAATTCCGGTAATTAGCGCGAGCTTGTTTGTCTGTTGGACACGAGGGAGCTGTAGGCCACAGAAGACGGGAGATAATGAACCTTCTCATGTGTGACCAGGCTTTACGTCTGCACTCCATTTACACGTGCCAGCTTTCTTTCATAATCACCCACAGCAATATTTTCTGCCAGCAACAGACTTTGACGTTATACAAAACCCAAAAGCAGTGAAGTGGTCACGTTGTGTAAATGGTAAATGAAAACAGAATACAATGATTTGCAAATCCTTTTGTTCAATTGAATAGACAATATATTTAATGTTCACACTGAGAAAGTGTCAGGTTCAAAACACTGATGACATCTATTAAACAAAGAAGCAAGGAATTAAACAGAGACGGAATTAAATTTGGCTCAATGAGGAGAAACGCGTAGACCTGTACCCTTGTACAGTGTCCCAGCATGCTCTGACGAAAGATTATACTTCCCTCTTTTATTTGGACTTTCCCCGATTACATGGCAACAGCTGTTTCTAAGGGAGGGGGGGTCGTAAACAGCCGCTGCCTTTGGTCACCAAAACAGTTCAAAGAAAAGGTGCCTGGAGGGGGGGTCAGGCCCTGCTTCCTCTCCGCTTTGTAGATCTCGGGTCAAGACAACATCTTCCTGTGGATCACAATAGATCAAATCGACGTCCCACTGGGTTGTGAGTTTTTCCTTGCCCTTATGTGGGCTCTGTACCGCGGATGTCGTTGTGGCTTGTGCAGCCTTTTGAGACACTTGTGATTTAGGGCTATATAAATAAACATTGATTGATTGATTGATCAAAGAAACCGACACCTGCATGTCGCTTCCCATCCTACACAGTGGAGTTTTACAAGCCTTTTGATTGGTATAATCAAAGACAGCTTTTGTCTGCTCGCCGTGAACTCATTGAAACACAAAGTTTTGTGTTAACTTAGATACAATTATTCTGACATTTTTGGAAATAGTCATTAACTTAGAATTTAATTTAATTAAGGTGTCACAGGGGCATTTTTACCACTGTGTTACATGGCCTTTCCTTTTAACAACACTCCGTAAACGTTTGGGAACTGAGGAGACCCATTTTTGAAGAGGAATTATTTCCCATTCATTTACAGCTTAAGTTGTTCAACAGTCCCCCTTCTGCTATTTTAGGCTTCATAATGCGCCACACATGTTCAATGCGAGACAGGTCTGTACTACAGGCAGGCCAGTCTAGTACCCGCACTCTTTTACTATGAAGCCACGCTGTTGTAACACGTGGCTTGGCGTTGTCTTGCTGAAATAAGCAGGGGTGTCCATGGTAACGTTGCTTGGATGGCAACATATGTTGCTCCAAAACCTGTATGTACCTTTCAGCATTAATGGCCTCTTCACAGATGTGTAAGTTACCCATGTCTTGGGCACTAATACACCCCCATACCATCACACATGCTGGCTTTTACACTTTGCGCCTAGAACAATCCGGATGGTTCTTTTTCTCTTGGGTCCGGATGACACGACGTCCACGGTTTCCAAAAAACAATTTCGAAATGTGGACTCGTCGGACCACAGAACACTTTTCCACTTTGCATCAGTCCATTTTAGATTTAGTTTTAGTTTATTTATTGAGTTTATTAAGGATCCCCATTAGTCTACACCGCAGTGGAGACTATTCTTCCAGGCAAAAAAACATCACACAATCACAAAACAAAAAATTACAATGCAAATGCAAAAAAAAACAAACAATAACTTCGAGTTTACATAATAATGTTCATACCAAAGATAAAAAGAGCAATATAAAAATATGTATATATATATATATTTTTGCAAGAATAAAACAAAGAACTAATGCTCTATAATATACACATTAGTGTACCAAAGACAAACAATAAGTGGCGAAAAAGTACCATCCATCCATTTTCTACTGCTTGTCCCATAATCAATAAAATAGTCAATAATCAATAAAACCAGTCATGACATTAGGTACAATCTAGAACAGGGGTCACCAACCTTTTTGAAACCAAGAGCTACTTACCATACCATACCATACCAACTTTATTTATAAAGCCCTTTAAAAACAACCACAGTTGAAAAACAAAGGGCTGTACAGCACAAAGAAATAAAGGCAAAGGACAGACTAAAAAATAAATTTTAAAACAGAAGTAAAATACACATTAAAAAAGCAAATACAAAATTACCCTAAGAACAATTTTGTTAGATAAAAAGCAGTTAAAAGTTAAAAACAGTTAAAAAAGTTAAAAGTTAAAAACAGTTTAAAGTCTCATGCTGGGTTAAAAGCCAGTGAATAAAAATGGGTTTTAAGAAGGGTCTTAAAAATAGCCAAAGAAGGGGCCTGTCTCACATGGAGTGGAAGATCATTCCAGAGTTTGGGGCCCGCAACAGAGAAGGCTCTGTGTCCCCCCTGAGCTTACGCTTGGATTTGGGTACCCCCAGGATCAGCTGATCAGCTGACCTGAGGGACCGGGTGGGGGTATAGAGGTGGAGCAGCTCAGAGAGGTAAGGTGGGGCAAGACCATGTAAGGATTTAAAAACAAGTAAGATAATTTTAAAATGGACTCTAAAAGACACAGGCAGCCAGTGAAGTGAGGCTAAAACAGGAGTAATGTGCTCTCTTTTTCTTGTGTTTGTTAAAAGTCGGGCAGCTGCATTTTGGACCAGCTGCAGACGTGAGAGGGAGGACTGACTAATTCCAAAATATAAAGCGTTACAGTAATCCAGCCGAGATGTAATAAAGGCATGGATTACTCTCTCAAACTGTTGTTACTTCTCGGGTACTGATTAATGCGAAGGGCTACCAGTTTGATACACACTTAAATAAATTGCCAGAAATAGCCAATTTGCTCAATTTACCTTTAACTCTATGTTATTATTGATAATTAATTATATTTATCTTTGCGGAAACACTGATCATCTTAATGATTTCTCACAATAAATTATATATAGAAACAGATACATTTCAATATGCAACACTTTACTTTTATTTGTTCTCAAAGTGCACATTTTTCAAATTGAACATTTTCAAATGATCACTTCTAAGACAGTCTTGTGAAATCACAATATCCCATTTTAACTAGCTAGCCACTAACATTTTTTAACAAATCATGAATTACTTTGCACCATGTTTGTACAAATAATAACTCATGTAAAATACAAAAGTCAACTCTCAAATTTTTAAATAAATCATGTCACACTTTGAACTGGACACCAAATCTGTTATCTGTTTCTTTGTCAGTTAGTGAAGACCAAGTCTTTAAAATATTTTCTTGGATTTTCAAATTCTATTTGAATTTTGTCTCTCTTAGAATTAAAAATGTCGAGCAAAGCGAGACCAGCTTGCTGAGGCAGCTCACTGGTAAGTGCAGCTATTTAAGCTATTTTTAGAACAGGCCAGCGGGCTACTCATCTGGTCCTTACGGGCTACCTGGTGCCCGCGGGCACCGCGTTGGTGACCCCTGTTCTAGAATAATCTCTTTCCGCAATACTTCTCCTCTTAGTCTATTCTTAAAACCCACTCTGCTGGTGATTGATAGCAGATATTATGGAAGTGGATTCCAGTAAGTGATTGCCATATACATAACAGTCTTTTTCAAAACGTCAGTTTTGGGTTTAAGATGGGTGAGAGCACCTCTTAGGGCTGGCCTGGTACCATAGTTGTGTCTGTCACTAGCAAGCAACAGCTGAGAATGCAGATAAGCAGGTTTATGGTATGTATAGATTTTTTGTAATTTCTGGGTGTTGTTGATAAATGCCTTTGGCTTTGCATATTAGAGTTTTAACTTGCACTTACAGATGTAGCGACCAACTGTAGTTACTGACGGTGGTTTTTCTTAAGTGTTCCTGAGCCCATGTGGTGATATCCTTTACACACTGATGTCGCTTTTTGATGCAGTACCGCCTGAGGGATCCAAGGTCCATAATATCATGGCTTACGTGCAGTGATTTCCCAAGATTCTCCGAACCTTTTGATGATATTACGGCGCGTAGATGGTGAAATCCCTAAATTCCTTGCAATAGCTGGTTGAGAAATGTTGTTCTTAAACAATTTGCTCACACATTTGTTCACAAAGTGGTGACCCTCGCCACATGCTTGTTTGTGAATGACTGAGCATTTCATGGAAGCTGCTTTTATACCCAATCGTGGCACCCACCTGTTCCCAATTAGCCTGTTTACCTGTGGGATGTTCCAAATAAGTCTTGGATGAGCATTCCTCAACTTTCTCAGTCTTTTTTGCCACTTGTGCCAGCTTTTTTGAAACATGTTGAAGGCATCAAATTCCAAATGAGCTAATATTTGCAAAAAATAACGTTTCTCAGTTGGAACATCAAATATCTTGTCTTTGCAGTCTATTCAATTGAATATAAGTTGAAAAGGATTTGCAAATCATTGTATTCTGTTTTTATACTATTAATAGGTCACCTGCATTGTTAGCCGCCTCTTGCTAGCCTCTTTTTTTTACTATTCAGAACGCACAGAAAAGAGAGACATGTGTTCTTGTCTCTCATGAGGATTGTGGTTGATGAGCAAAGTTTCCCCAAAAAGTGCAGTTCCTGTTTTAAAGTCCAATGTCTTTTGGTTGTGACAAAAATCGCACATTTTTGAATGCAAATACCAATCGAAGCTAATATTAGCGTTAGCTTTAGATACATGTTGAACTAGTCCGGGGGTCAGCAACCCACCGGACTAGGATTTTTAGCCACATGTGGCTATTTAGCGCCGCCCTAGTGGTTCACTGGAGCATTTAAAAAGAAGGATTGAACATGGAAAAAGATGGAGAAAAATATTTTTGTAGTTTTAGCATGTTTTTTGTTTGAGGACAAACATGACACAAACGTTCCCAATTGTTAGAACTACCACTGTTGAATATGTTGGTGTGTATGCTTCACTGATGACACTATTTGGCAAACATCGTTTTGTCCGACTAATTTCGGCGGTTCTTGAACTCACCATAGTGCGGACTGTGACGCGACAGTTTGTTTACATGTAAAATCTTCCACTCCTTCTTTGTGTCATTTTGTCCACCAAACGTTGTATGCTGTGCGTGAATGCACAAAGGTGAGCTTTGTTGATGTTATTGACTTGTTGGAGTGCTAATCAGGCATATTTGGTCAGTGCATGACTGCAAGCTAATCAATGCTAACATGCTATTTAGGCTAGCTGTATGTACATATTGCATCATTATCTTTTGTAGCTTTCCAAGAGTTATCTCATCTTCTTAGTAGATTTACTAATGGTTTCTAATGTTGTAAAAATGTGTATAATTAATATTACTTTTCAACATTTCTGTGAACGAAGTGTCAGTCATTTTGATAGTAGGCTAATATAGCTAATATAGACACTTACATCATGTGTTGCCTTCATTATAACACTTATATAAGACTTTTAAAGTCATTTTGATAGTAGGCTATTATAGCTAATATAGACACTTACATCATGTGTTGCCTTCATTATAACACTTATATAAGACTTTTAAAGTCATTTTGATAGTAGGCTATTATAGACACTTACATCATGTGTTGCCTTCATTATAACACTTATATAAGACTTTTAAAGTCATTTTGAAAATAGGCTATTATAGCTCATATAGACACTTACATCATGTGTTCCTTCATTATAACACTTATATAAGACTTTTAAAGTCATTTTGATAGTAGGCTATTATAGCTCATATAGACACTTACATCATGTGTTGCCTTCATTATAACACTTATATAAGACTTTTAAAGTCATTTTGATAGTAGGCTATTATAGCTCATATAGACACTTACATCATGTGTTGCCTTCATTATAACACTTATATAAGACTTTTAAAGTCATTTTGATAGTAGGCTAATATAGACACATCATGTGTTGTCTTCATTATAACACTTATATAAGACTTTTAAAGTCATTTTGATAGTAGGCTAATATGGACACTTGTATCATGTGTTGCCTTCATTATAACACTTATATAAGACTTTAAAGTCATTTTGATAGTAGGCTAATATAGCTAATATAGACACTTACATCCTATGTTGCCTTCATTATAACACTTATATAAGACTTTTAAAGTCATTTTGATAGTAGGCTATTATAGCTCATATAGACACTTACATCATGTGTTGCCTTCATTATAACACTTATATAAGACTTTTAAAGTCATTTTGATAGTAGGCTAATATAGACACTTACATCATGTGTTGTCTTCATTATAACACTTATATAAGACTTTTAAAGTCATTTTGATAATAGGCTAATATAGACACTTGTATCATGTGTTGCCTTCATTATAACACTTATATAAGACTTTAAAGTCATTTTGATAGTAGGCTAATATAGCTAATATAGACACTTACATCCTATGTTGCCTTCATTATAACACTTATATAAGACTTTTAAAGTCATTTTGATAGTAGGCTATTATAGCTCATATAGACACTTACATCATGTGTTGCCTTCATTATAACACTTATATAAGACTTTTAAAGTCATTTTGATAGTAGGCTACTATAGCTAATATAGACACTTACATCATGTGTTGCCTTCATTATAACACTTATATAAGACTTTTAAAGTCATTTTGATAGTAGGCTATTATAGCTCATATAGACACTTACATCATGTGTTGTCTTCATTATAACACTTATATAAGACTTTTAAAGTCATTTTGATAGTAGGCTAATATAGACACTTGTATCATGTGTTGCCTTCATTATAACACTTATATAAGACTTTAAAGTCATTTTGATAGTAGGCTAATATAGCTAATATAGACACTTACATCCTATGTTGCCTTCATTATAACACTTATATAAGACTTTTAAAGTCATTTTAATAGTAGGCTATTATAGCTCATATAGACACTTACATCCTATGTTGCCTTCATTATAACACTTATATAAGACTATTAAAGTCATTTTGATAGTAGGCTAATATAGACACTTGTATCATGTGTTGCCTTCATTATAACACTTATATAAGACTTTAAAGTCATTTTGATATTAGGCTAATATAGCTAATATAGACACTTACATCCTATGTTGCCTTCATTATAACACTTATATAAGACTTTTAAAGTCATTTTAATAGTAGGCTATTATAGCTCATATAGACACTTACATCCTATGTTGCCTTCATTATAACACTTATATAAGACTTTAAAGTCATTTTGATAGTAGGCTAATATAGCTCATATAGACACTTACATCATGTGTTGTCTTCATTATAACACTTATATAAGACTTTAAAGTCATTTTGATAGTAGGCTAATATAGCTAATATAGACACTTACATCATGTGTTGTCTTCATTATAACACTTATATAAGACTATTAAAGTCATTTTGATAGTAGGCTAATATAGACACTTACATCATGCGTTGCCTTCATTATAACACTTATATAAGACTTTTAAAGTCATTTTGATAGTAGGCTATTATAGCTCATATAGACACTTACATCATGTGTTGCCTTCATTGTAAGACTTTTGTACGGCTTTTCATTTTTTGCGGCTCCAGACAGGTTAGTTTTTTGTATTTTTGGTCCAATATGGCTCTTTCAACGTTTTGGGTTGCCGACCCCTGAGCTAGTCGTACAACTTTACATAAACTTAATTATGCGCCAGTAATTACTATTGATTATCGGGTTATTTTATTGCCACATGGCACCTCTTTGTATTTGGTCATCCAAAAAAGACAAGACGCAAACAGTAAACGCTGCGCGTCGGAGCAAATGTTTACAAGCAGGTTCCAAGAATATCAATTCGTAATCCACTTGACACAGTTATGTTGAAGACATTATTTAGTGATAATTCCCGCATGTTAATGGTCTGATCCGGAGTCTGGCAGCGAGCTAAACCCCGTGTTCCCACTGAATATGTATGCACGGCTCCACCGGGGTAAACATGTTATTTCATTAGCAGCCTGTAGCCCGAGTGGGGGCGTACGAACCCCAGGTGGTGTACACATAGTACGAGAGGGCGGCGTGATCGCATATCATTGAGCATTTAGATCAGACGTGACATCCTAGGAGCGGAGACACTTAAGGTGACTGGAATCTGTGTCAACGCACCAAGTCTACTCTGCATCGTGTGCACGCTTCATGTCTTTTACACTCAGGGCTTCCCAAACTTGTAGTCCTTTTAAGTCTTCACAATCTGCTGATACATGTGTCGGGTCTTGGGGAGGAACCACACTGCAAAAACTGCAATCTAAGTAAGATGAAATATCTCAAATAAGGGTGATATTTGCTTATTTTCTGTCTGATAAGATAATTCTTCTCACTAAGCAGATTTTATGTTAGAGTGTTTTACTTGTTTTAAGGGTTTTGGTCCTAAATGATCTCAGTAAGATATTACAGCTTGTTGCTGAGATTTGATGACCTTTATTGGATAAAACATGCTTGAAACTAGAATATCAACTGTTGCAAAGCTGTGTCGTCAACACTCACAAGTATAAAACTACTTTTTCAACGTAATAATTACTGTATTTTTCGGAATATAAGTCGCTCCGACCGAAAATGCATAATAAAGAAGGAAAAAAACATATATAAGTCGCATTGGAGTATAAGTCGCATTTTTTGGGGGAAATTTATTTGATAAAAGCCAACACCAAGAATAGACATTTGAAAGGCAATTTAAAATAAATAAAGAATAGTGAACAACAGGCTGAATAAGTGTACGTTATATGAGGCATAAATAACCAACTGAGAACGTGCCTGGTATGTTAACGTAACATATTATGGTAAGAGTCATTCAAATAACTATAACATATACAAACCCCGTTTCCATATGAGTTGGGAAATTGTGTTAGATGTAAATATAAACGGAATACAATGATTTGCAAATCCTTTTCAACCCATATTCAGTTGAATGCACTACAAAGACAAGATATTTGATGTTCAAACTCATAAACTTTATTTATTTTTGTTGCAAATAATGATTAACTTAGAATTTCATGGCTGCAACACGTGTCAAAAAGTTGGGACTGGGCATGTTCACCACTGTGTTACATGGCCTTTCCTTTTAACAACACTCAGTAAAAGTTTGGGAACTGAGGAGACACATTTTTGAAGCTTCTCAGGTGGAATTCTTTCCCATTCTTGCTTGATGTACAGCTTAAGTTGTTCAACAGTCCGGGGGTCTCCGTTGTGGTATTTTAGGCTTCATAATGCGCCACACATTTTCAATGGGAGACAGGTCTGGACTACAGGCAGGCCAGTCTAGTACCCGCACTCTTTTACTATGAAGCCACGTTGATGTAACACGTGGCTTGGCATTGTCTTGCTGAAATAAGCAGGGGCGTCCATGGTAACGTTGCTTGGATGGCAACATATGTTGCTCCAAAACCTGTATGTACCTTTCAGCATTAATGGCCCCTTCACAGATGTGTAAGTTACCCTAATACACCCCCATACCATCACAGATGCTGGCTTTTCAACTTTGCGCCTATAACAATCCGGATGGTTCTTTTCCTCTTTGGTCCGGAGGACACGACGTCCACAGTTTCCAAAAACAATTTGAAATGTGGACTCGTCAGACCACAGAACACTTTTCCACTTTGTATCAGTCCATCTTAGATGAGCTCAGGCCCAGCGAAGCCGACGGCGTTTCTGGGTGTTGTTGATAAACGGTTTTCGCCTTGCATAGTAGAGTTTTAACTTGCACTTACAGATGTAGCGACCAACTGTAGTTACTGACAGCGGGTTTCGGAAGTGTTCCTGAGACCATGTGGTGATATCCTTTACACACTGATGTCGCTTGTTGATGCAGTACAGCCTGAGGGATGGAAGGTCACGGGCTTAGCTGCTTACGTGCAGTGATTTCTCCAGATTCTCTGAACCCTTTGATGATATTACGGAGCGTAGATGGTGAAATCCCTAAATTCCTTGCAATAGCTGGTTGAGAAAGGTTTTTCTTAAACTGTTCAACAATTTGCTCACGCATTTGTTGACAAAGTGGTGACCCTCGCCCCATCCTTGTTTGTGAATGACTGAGCATTTCATGGAATCTACTTTTATACCCAATCATGGCACCCACCTGTTCCCAATTTGCCTGTTCACCTGTGGGATGTTCCAAATAAGTGTTTGATGAGCATTCCTCAACTTTATCAGTATTTATTGCCACCTTTCCCAACTTCTTTGTCACGTGTTGCTGGCATCAAATTCTAAAGTTAATGATTATTTGCAAAAAAAAAAAAAGTTTATCTTTGTTTGTCTTTGTAGCATATTCAACTGAATATGGCTTGAAAATGATTTGCAAATCATTGTATTCCGTTTATATTTACATCTAACACAATTTCCCAACTCATATGGAAACGGGGTTTGTAGAACATGCTATACGTTTACCAAACAATCTGCCTTTAAATTCTAAGTTAATGATTATTTGCAGAAAAAATTCAGTTTCTCAGTGTGAACATTAAATATCTTGTCTTTGCAGTCTATTCAATTGAATATACGTTGAAAAGGATTTGCAAATTATTGTATTCTCTTTTTATTTACCATTTACACAACGTGACAACTTCATTAGTTTGGGTTTTTTTATGAGGTGGCTAACAAAGCAGCCAATGGGAGTACACTATTCTGCCCATAAAGCCCTCTAAAAAAACAATTTTCTATTCACATCTGTTGATCTGAATATTACGGAGCCCCTAAAGGGACGTGGGAATTTTTTTTTTTTAGACATGTATCTCGTGCGCACGAGAAAGTATCTCGTGACCACGAGAAACTTTTTATTAAAAAAATTTTTTTTTTTTAAATAAATAAAAAAATTTTTTTTTTTTTTTTTTACCACGAGAAACTTTTTATATATATATAAAAAAATTAAAAAAAATTAAAAATAATTTTTTTTTTTTTTTTGTATAAAAAGTTTCGAGATACTTTCTCGTGCGCACGAGATACATGTCTAAAAAAAATAATTCCCATGTCCCTTTAGGGGCTCCGTAGAATATTAACCAAGTATTAGCAATATTGTTATTATAATCGCTAACGCAGACACACTATTTTTAGCGGCGCCGTGATCGCTACTGACTAGCTTGTGCTGCCAATATGACACATTGAGCTGCTGCATCGCCTCTGAGCTGGTGAAAGTTAATTCTAGATTATAAATCATGCCTCTCACCTGGATAGTGGTAGGTTGCGGCCATACGCCGAGAAGATGGTCAACTTTGACATTCAACTTGATGATGATAAATACATGAAAGACAATTGTTTGCGCCCATCATGATTATGATTGATTCTTTATGTAAACGGGAAGATGTAAACATCCCATTTGTGGGTATCTCAGTGAGAGCAGACATTGTACAATAAGTGATTGTTTTATTATGTTTGTAGTCTTATGTAGCACTCAGCAATACTGCTACATGATGCTTATTTTTCACTTAATCTGTTAAGCAGACAGCTTGGAACACTTGTACTCATCCTCCGTATATTCAGGCTCAAAAATTTAAGGTTTTGGATCATCATTTGTCCCAAAGTAGTCTTTGTTGTCTCTCATGAAGTCTTGTCATGATTAGTAGTGTTGATGTTGTTGAACGCCGAGCTGAAGTCCAGAAACAACATCTGCATGTGTGTGTCCTTACCTTCCAGATGCTCTAAGCTCAGGTGGAGTGCAGAGGAGATGCGCCACGAATTTTCAATGGGAGACAGGTCTGGACTACAGGCAGGCCAAGCAACACGTGGCTTGGCATTGTCTTGCTGAAATAAGCAGGGGCGTCCATGATAACGTTGCTTGGATGGCAACATTTGTTGCTCCAAAACCTGTATGTACCTTTCAGCATTAATGGTGCCTTCACAGACGTGTAAGTTACCCATGTCTTGGGCACTAATACACCCCCATACCATCACACATGCTGGCTTTTCAACTTTGCGCCTATAACAATCCGCATGGTTCTTTTCCTCTTTGGTCCGGAGGACACGACGTCCACAGTTTCCAAAAACAATTTGAAATGTGGCCTCGTCAGACCACACAACACTTTTCCACTTTGCATCAGTCCATCTTAGATGAGCTCGGGCCCAGCGAAGCGTTTCTGGGTGTTGTTGATAAATGGCTTTGGCTTTGCATAGTATAGTTTTTACTCCCTGTGGGATGTTCCAAATAAGTGTTTGGTGAGCATTCCTCAACTTTCTCAGTCTTTTTTGCCGATTGTGCCAGCTTTTTTGAAACATGTTGCAGGCATCAAATTCCAAATGAGCTAATATTTGCAAAAAAATAACAAACATTTACCGGTGTGAACGTTAAATATCTTGTCTTTGCAGTCGATTCAATTGAATATAAGTTGATAAGGATTTTCACCCGCGACCCCGAAAGGGACAAGCGGTAGAAAATGGATGGATGGATGTATTCTGTTTTTATTCACCATTTACACAACGTGACAACTTCACCGGTTTTGGGTTTTGAGAAAGAAAAAAAATGATGTCTAAGCCTGGGCCCTGGAGAGGGGGTCCAGACTGTGCCCTAGGAAGAAAAAAACCTCATAGCCATAGCACACAAACATGTGTGTAAGAGGGAAACATCAAACATCATCAAAGAACACAAAGGACATTAAAGACATTAAAGACATTAAAAGAGCAGAGCTGATGCAACCAGCCATTTCTACATACAGCTACAAAAGTAAAACAAACACCATCCATCCATCCACCCATCTTCTTCCGCTTATCCGTGGTCAGGTCGCGCCCCAGCCACTTCGTCCTGCTCCTCCCGGGGGATCCCGAGGCGTTCCCAGGCCAGCCGGGAGACATAGTCTTCACAACGTGTCCTGGGTCTTCCCCGTGGCCTCCTACCGGTGGGACAACAACAAATAAAACATATACACTGTGGTGTCCTCTGCGGTGTTCCACGCCATAGTCTGCTGGGGTGGGGAGGAGCATGGCCAGAGACAGGAGCAGACCCAACAAAGCAACCGAGGGAGCCGACTCCACCCTCGGCCGCCCACTAACTCTCGGCCAGTGTCCAATACAAAAACAAATCTGTCTGGAGCCGCAAAAAATTAAAAGCCTTATTACATACAGATAGTGTGTCATGAGATATACATTGAATTAAGATGACTTAAAGGAAACTAAATTACCTCAAATATACTTACAGATGAGGCATGATGATGCAATATGTACATATAGCTAGCCTAAATAGCATGTTAGCATCGATTAGCTTGCAGTCATTCAGTGACCAAATATGCCTGATTAGCACTCCACACAAGTCAATAACATCAACAAAACTCACCTTTGTGCATTCATGCACAACGTTAAAAGTCTGGTGGACAAAATGAGGCAGAAAAAGAAAGTGGCATAAAACACGTCCTAGAAAGTCGGAGAAAGTTATACAAGTAAACAAACTACGGTGAGTTCAAGGACCGCCAAAATTAGTAGGACAAAACGGCGCTCGCCAAATACTCGAATCAGTGAAGCATGTTTAATATAAACAATGTGCTTTATAACAATTGGGGAGGTTTGTGTCATGTTTGTCCTCCTACAGAAACCATATTAAAACAAAAAATAAATTTTTTTCCCCTCATCTTTTTCCATTTTTCATACATTTTTGAAAAAGCTCCACAGAGCCACTAGGGCGGCGCTAAAGAGCCGCATGCGGCTCTAGAGCCGCGGGTTGCCGACTCCTGTTCTAGTTTTTATTTTTATTTATTTCTTTATTATCTTTTTATTTAATTTATTTATTTATTTTGTCTTTTTTTTTTTTTAATTTAAAAAAAATATTTAAATACACTGTAGCACGTTGAGATTGTTTACTCAATATAAAGTGCTTTTTTACGAATAAAATCTATTATTATTATTATTATTATTATTATTACTACTGTTACCCCAGGTGGCCCTTGGCAAAGGCCTAGTACCTGACTGCCCCCTAGCCAGGGATACGGTGAAGACCTCAACGGCGGAAGAAGGCTGCAGCAGAAAAGGGTCCCCGGTCGTCTTGGACTCCATGCCACTGGACCCTGACCCGATTCTGTCAAGGATCGTGTGGTGACTGTCTGTGCACCAGTCTCCCCACGTTAAACTAAGTCACGCACAGGCATCCTCCATAAAGGGATACACCCCTACCAGGAGGATCGTCATACTCGTTTGAGTGACCGCCGATGATGACAGTTTATACATCAATGATGAAATCTTAACATTGCAACACATGCCAATACGGCCGGGTTAACTTATAAAGTGCAATTTTAAATTTGCCGCTAAATTTTCCGGTTGAAAACGTCTATGTATGACGACGTATGCGCGTGACGTCACGACGGCAACGGAAGTATTCGGACCCAATGTGTCACCATACAAACTGCTCTGTTTTCATCGGAAAATTCCACAGTATTCTGGACATCTGTGTTGGTGAATCTTGTGCAATTTGTTTAATGGACAATGGAGACTGCAAAGAAGAAAGTTGGAGGTGCGATCGGTGTATTAGCGGCCGGCTGCAGCAACACAAACACCAGGAGGTTGTGTTGTGTTTGAGCTGGATAGCAGACGCGCTACCGTGAGTACAGCTTTGGCTTCCAAACATTTGATCGCTTGCCCGTACGTGCGTGTCGCTATGTGCATGTCACGTACGTAACTTTGGGGAAATATATGTTTCTTGCCGACTCTGATGGCAAGAAGCTGCCGCTCCGCAGCTAAGTTAGCTTCAATTGTTAAGCTTCGCCAAGCTGGAAATTATTAACCGTGTAGTTACATGTCCATGGTTTAATAGTATTGTTGATCTTCTGTCTATCCTTCCAGTCAGGGGTTTATTTTTATTTTGTTTCTATCTGCATTTGAGCCTGATGCCATCACGTTAGCTCCGTAGCTAAAGAGCTTCGCCGATGTATTGTCGTGGAGATAAATGTCACTGTGAATGTCCATTTCGCGTTCTCGACTCTCATTTTCAAGAGGATATAGTATCCGAGGTGGTTTAAAATACAAATCTGTGATCCACAATAGAAAAAGGAGAGAGTGTGGAATCCAATGAGCCAGCTTGTACCTAAGTTACGGTCGGAGCGAAAAAAGATGCGTCCTGCACTGCACTCTAGTCCTTCACTCTAACGTTCCTCATCCACGAATCTTTCATCCTCGCTCAAATTAATGGGGTAATCGTCGCTTTCTCGGTCCGAATCTCTCTCGCTCCATTGTAAACAACGGGGAATTGTGAGGAATCCTTCCTCCTGTGACGTCACGCTACTTCCGGTACAGGCAAGGCTTTTTTTTTATCAGCGACCAAAAGTTGCGAACTTTATCGTCGTCGTTCTCTACTAAATCCTTTCAGCAAAAATATGGCAATATCGCGAAATGATCAAGTATGACACATAGAATGGATCTGCTATTCCCGTTTAAATAAAAACATTTCATTTCAGTAGGCCTTTAAGGTATTTTTGGGGTTCATTGAGGTTAGCTAATTTGACTTGTTTTGGAAAGTCTTGACAAGGCAAATTTTCTTGTTCTATTGGCAGATAATTTTGCTTAGTTCAAATAAAATACCCCTAATTTTTGTATTTTTTTTTCTTCTTGTTTTTGAACACTGACTTTTTGCAGTGCGCAAATGAAGAATGTTGCCTAACAGTTATTGAAAGTTGTACGACGGACACAGTTTGACCCCGGAACGGACTATTCCCGACGGGGAGAAGAGTTCTGACGTCGCAGGATAGCGATGATTGAGACACACGTTGAGTGTTTCCTCTGCTCTGCCCTCACGGGCCTTGTGATATTGCATACATTTATGACGCTTCCTGCAGACGCGCCGAGTTGACCAGGTTTTTTTTTTTTTTTTGTCTGAGCGTTAACACGCTCCAGTTCACCTGTCCCCGTGAGGCGGCGGGCCGAGCCTGGCGGCAGCTGAGCTCCAGCCTGCAAAGTGTCATGCAGACACATCCATACTTACAGTAGCTCTTTTGGAAGACTTTTTTTTTTTTTTTTTTTGGACTGTGAAGATCAGGTCACGCTCACACCAACAACAATGTTTTGTTTGGGAGGACTTCTGGCCTTTTGGCCACTTGCAAACTTCTCAGGCCACTAAAATGGACTTTATTGGAAAAACCATTGCTTAACTTCTGCTAAACTTCTAGGATCGATCACCCTTTGCACTCTGGCCTAAAATATAAGAAACTGTTTTATATATATATATATATATACACTACCGTTCAAAAGTTTGGGGTCACATTGAAATGTCCTTATTTTTGAAGGAAAAGCACTGTACTTTTCAATGAAGATAACTTTGAACTAGTCTTAACTTTAAAGAAATACACTCTATACATTGCTAATGTGGTAAATGACTATTCTAGCTGCACATGTCTGGTTTTTGGTGCAATATCTACATAGGTGTATAGAGGCCCATTTCCAGCAACTATCACTCCAGTGTTCTAATGGTACAATGTGTTTGCTCATTGGCTCGGAAGGCTAATTGATGATTAGAAAACCCTTGTGCAATCATGTTCACACATCTGAAAACAGTTTAGCGCGTTACAGAAGCTACAAAACTGACCTTCCTTTGAGCAGATTGAGTTTCTGGAGCATCACATTTGTGGGGTCAATTAAACGCTCAAAATGGCCAGAAAAAGAGAACTTTCATCTGAAACTCGACAGTCTATTCTTGTTCTTAGAAATGAAGGCTATTCCACAAAATTGTTTGGGTGACCCCAAACTTTTGAACGGTAGTGTATATATATATATATATATATATATATATATATATATATTTTACATATCTTACCGTGGTTTTCATTTATGGCTGCCATTAGAGTGTAACAGATAGGTATTTATTGTCATTGCACAAGTACAACGAAACTTTGTTTTCAGCACAAACCCGTCCAAGATTAGACAAACAAACAGTGTTCAGGGTTACAGAACAGGAACGCTGATGGGTCGCCACAAGGCGCCCCGTAAAAGATGGGGAAAAAGGTCAAACGCCGGGGAAGGATGAGTAAAAAAATACAATCTAGACTGGGCTCCTAAGGGGGTCCAGTCTGGAGTGGGGAAAAAACCTCCATAGCAAAGCACATGTGGAGATATCTAGCAACAGAGGGAAGGGAGTGCGGGGTCATGATGGTAGGCCGCAGCTCTCAGGCGCTGACCATCCATTCATCACCCCTATGGGATTTGCGTCGAGGGCGTTGGGTTGGGGGGGCGGGGGGGTTTTGGGGGGTGTATGTGTAGCGTATATTTTTATGGATGCATGTTTGTGTGTAAGCCCGCAGTGTGTCTATGTTCCGCGGTCTTGATGTTTGTGCAGTCGCTAATCCAAAGTCAACAACAACAGGTGTGTGTCCATGAGTGAATAATGTATGAATTTGCCTCTGGATTTCACTATTATTTATAGAAATTGTTTTAGGTAGATTGTCCATTTTACAGTAAAATTTTACTGTAAAATAGTGTTTTTTAAATTTTTTACAACATCCATCCATCCATCCATTTTCTTCCGCTTATCCGAGGTGGGGTCGCGGGGGAAGCAGCCTAAGCAGGGAAGTCCAGACTTCCCTCTCCCCAGCCACTTTGTCCAGCTCCTCCCGGGGGATCCCGAGGCATTACCAGGCCCTTCGTGTCCTGGGTCTTCCCCGTGGCCTCCTACCGGTCGGACGTGCCCTAAACACCTCCCTGTTCGGGTGGAATCCTGAGCAGATGCCCGAACCACCTCGTCTGGCTCCTCTCCATGTGGAGGAGCAGCGGCTTTACAACATTTTACGGTAAATGGAAAAATAATACCACTGTTTTTTTTTTTGGGGGGGGGGGGGGCGTTTTACGGAAAAAGCTGAATTTTTGTGTTGAATTGACAGTGGTTTTTACAACATTATATTGTGAATGGAAAAACTGTACAATTATTTTTTTTATTCTGGCAATTTAGCTGCCAGTTTTTCCTACCGTATAAACAAATGTGCCGTCTTTCCATTTACAGTAATACACCGTTAAAAAAAAACAACCTTAGATTTTACAGTCAAAATCTGGCAGCTCAGTCAACAGAATTTTTACGCAAAAAATGTTTTTTTTTTTGTTTTTTTTTCAATGTACAGTAATATGCTGTCAATCAGTGTTTTTCAACCTTTTTTGAGCCAAAGCACATTTTTAGCTTTAAAAAATGTGGAGGCACACCACCAGCAGAAATCATTAATAAACAAACTCAGTTGACAATAAAAAGTTGTTGTCGCAATTGTTGGGTATGACTTTAACCCATAACCAAGCATGCATCAATATAGCTCTTGTCTCAAAGTAGGTGTACTGTCACCACCTGTCACATCACACCCTGACTTATTTGGAGTTTTTAGCTGTTTTCCTGAGTGCAGTGTTTTAGTTCTTGTCTTGCGCTCCTATTTTGGTGGCTTTTTCTCTTTTTTTGGTATTTTCCTGTAGCAGTTTCATGTCTTCCTTTGAGCGATATTTGCCGCATCTACTTTGTTTTAGCAATCAAACATTTTTCAGTTGTTTTTATCCTTCTTTGTGGGGTCATGTTCGGATGTACATTGTGGACGCCGTCTTTGCTCCAGAGTAAGTCTTTGCTGTCGTCCAGCATTCTGTTTTTGTTTACTTTGAAGCCAGTTCAGTTTTAGTTTCGTTCTGCATAGCCTTCCCTAAGCTTCAATGCCTTTTCTTAGGGGTACTCACCTTGTGTTTATTTTTGGTTTAAGCATTAGATACCGTTTTACCTGCACCCTGCCTCCCGCTGTTTCCGACATCTACAAAGCTATTAGCTACCGGCTGCCACCTACTGATATGGAAGAGTATTACATGGTTACTCTGCCGAGCTCTAGACCGTACAGAAACTCAACAACAACACATCATTTGCAGACTATAATTACTGGTTTGCAAAAAATATTTATTATACTAGTGTGCCGCGGCACAGTGGTTGAAAAACACTACCGCAAAGAACAACGTAACATTTATTGTCATTTTTATTCATTTGATGGGTAGTTTGCTGTAAAGTTATGTATTTTCATTTAGACAAAAGCATGTTTGGAAAGTATGACAACATACTGTAATATTTGTTGCAATATTGGATACTATTAACGTTTAAAAGGTATGCAACTTTAAGCAATACACATATATATTTTCTGTCAAAATGAAAAAAATCAATTACATTTAGTGAGAAAATATGACGTACTTTATTGACACATCTCATTTCCAGGTGTTTGCGGGCCAGATCTGGCCCCCGGGCCTTGAGTTTGACACAAGTCTTACAGTAACCGTAGAACCTCTAAAGCACAGGTGTTAAACTCAAGGCCTGGGGGCCAGATCTGGCCCGCAAACACCTGGAAATGAGATGTGTCAATAAAGTACTTCATATGTTCTCACTGAATGTAATTGTTTTTTTTTATTTTGACAGAACAAAAAAAATATATATATATATATGTATTTATATAGCGCTTTTTCTCTAGTGACTCAAAGCGCCACATCATTTTGAATGGCCCGTGAAAGCTTGGAAATAATATGCATCAATTAAGTACTTTATCTTTCTTTTTCTATTTTGACAGAAAAAAAAGACATGTACTGCATGCAGTTATATATATATATATAAATATATATATATATATATATATATATATATATATATATATATATATATATATATATATATATATATATATATATATATATTATAATATTATATTATATTATATATATTATAATATTATATTATATTATATATTATTATATGTATTATTATTATATTTATTATATATATTATTATTATATATATATTATATTATATTATTATTATATATTAATATTATATAATATATTATATATATATATATATATATATATATATATATATATATATATATAAACTTGATCTATCTAATAATGCAACAGATATTATATTATCATACATTCTAAACATTTTTGGGGTAAAAAAACACATGAATATCTACTTAGTCTTATGATTTCAAAGCAAGTTATCCATCAAATTGTACACTGTAAACATGACAATGTATTTTTTTCACCAGAATTTTATATTAAAATAGTGTTACCGTTTTACTGTAAATTTTATGGTAACATATTTTTGACCGCAAAATCCACAGATTTGTAGTTCTTACAGTGTAGGTAAAATATACATTTACTAATCAAATGCATAGGTGTGACATGTGTTTTTCTATTATTAACGTCTCTTAGGGCGGCCAAAACTGCAATGTGGCCCTCAATGAAAAGGAGTTTGACACCCCTGTAAGTATAAAGATAACATTTTTGGGAGAAAAGTCATCACCTTTGTGGGCAAATGTGTCTTTTTCTTTGGCTTTTCTGTGACGCCACCATAGAGAGGTACCAGGAGTGGACAAATATGATGATTATAGCATAAAATATATATTTAAAAAAATCCTAATATTCTATTAACATAACAATAATACAAATAGAAGTGTACTATTGCATGATATCTTCTTTCATATTCAAACCCAATATTTAAACAGATAAACCATATTGAAATTTAATGAACGGTTTAAGTACATTATTCTTAAAATGATAAGATGATAAATGATAAGTATAACCTAACTCATTCTTTCAATTTAGGTTTAGAACAGCAACTATGGAAAGATGCCATTTCACTCAAGTTATTGATTAGTTTATGGAACAAACTTGACAGTGGAAGAAAACCAAAGTAAGCTGATTTTGTTTATTATTTGTGTTGTATGTTATGAAATAGAAATATGGCCTTTATTGTATTTTGAATTGGATAGCTATATTTGTATTTGCTTGAATAGGTGGAAGATATAAGTGTATACTTCTTTTTGCTCCTTTTCATTCAATATGTTCCCTAATTTTGTAATCAATAATTGGATATTGAGTGAATAAAATTAAAAATTAAATAATTGCAATTGCATTCCCACAAAAAAAATGACATAAATATACAGCAGTATATTATTTTTTATATATTATATATTTCCTTGTCTATACATATTTAATCATCATTTGGTTCTCTGTATAATTATCAAATCTGCATGCATCTCCACATTTTGTAATTTTTTTACTTTTACTTTGAAGACAAATATTAAATGTGGAGATACTTGGGGGTGAAAAAAACATATTTCATGTTTGTTGTTTTTTTTGACAATTTCAGCTGCAAACTATTAGCAGTCAGGGAGTTTTTTTTAATTTCAACCACAAACTTAGAGCGATAACTTGAATTTTGAAGGAAAAAATTAAACCCACAAAATGTGCATCCACTTTCTTTTTATCTTTTAAAAATCTGCACGCATCTCCACATTTTGGGATTATTTTATTCTAAATATTTCAGCTGTAAACTAAAACCAATAACTAATCTTTGAGTTTTGAATAAAAGTATCAAAGTAATAAAATACATGGTTTTCATTAAGCGTACAGTCGCCTTCCTATGCAAGGAAAAAAAAAACATGTTTTTTCCACATTTTGTGATTTTTATTGTATTTACAGCCACAAACTTATAGCAAAAACTTGTATTTTGGAGAAAAATGAACAGCATCAAAAAAAGGAAAAGTGTTCATATCATTTGGGTTGCTATTTTATTTCCATTTCCATCTTTATTTTGATTTCATTCACTATCAAATAAAAACATTGGCAACATAATTATGCAAGACTGTGCATCTTAAATTGGCTTGTTGGTTCTAAATTGGGTGTGGGTGAGATGTCAGGGTCCCTGCTTGGGTGCAAAAGTGCGCCACCTGGTGGAGGTACGTGTCACGACGTGGACTGCTTTTTTTATTTTATTTATTTAAAATATTAATTCCTAGTAAAGTGAGCGGAATAACAATACAATCACATGTGTATGAATACTTCAAGCACTGTGATATGAATTTATATGTGATATGGTTTGTTTTAGACAGTATACCTGTCTGTCTACCTGACGTTAAGCCCCTCCCACACCACACCGAGTGGGCGGGGCCTCCAGGTCGACGTCACTCGACCTGAAGTCGTCATCGTATTTTGTTATTTTTAAATTTGGTTTCTCCGAAACGTGCTATTATTAGTGCGACTAGTGTGATCATCACTATGATAATCTTCAAAAGAGGGGGTTGTCGCTGGACGTGACGTCACGAAGTGAGACCCCTCCCCCTATCCTCACGCCCCTCCTCTTCTCTCTCTCCCCCCACCGCCCCGCCCCCTTCCTCTCTTCCACTTCCACTTCCACTCCAGCGCTAGCAGCGGCACCCGTCCGACTGTCAGGCCGTCAGGAGGAGCTCGCAGCCCCGCAGAGGATTACCGGGAAGAGGCGCGCTCGGTCGCCAACTGGCGCAACTATGCAGCGGACACCTTGAAAAAGAAAGAAAGAAAGACCCCCCCAAAAAAGACGCTCTTTTCCCGCTTCAGCAGCAGCAGCGTTCCAGCAGCACCTGACGAGCCTCCCCACGAATGTCGTGTTTATGAAGGTAAGCCCGGAATAACACATTTTAAATGATGAAATATACATTTTTTTGTATGTTTTTGTTTGCATGCAACGCTTGCTTTAAACGTTTATTTTGATATCCCCCTCCCCAAAACAAGTCCGCGGCAAGTGTTCACTAACTAATCGTCAAATTCACGTTTTGCCACTAATGATGACGTTTGCAGCACAATTTGTTGTTGTTGTTGTTGTTGTTTATTTCAAAAAATGCACAGTTTGAACATGCACTTTTATTTCAAGCTACTCTCGAGGGGGTGTGTGTTTGTGTGTGTGTGTGTGTGTGTGTGTTCATAACACAACTCCGAACACTTTCCTTTCTTAATAAACCGAACGTCCTCTTTTGTTTTAATCACTGTTTTTTTTGTTGTTTTTTTTGGCACGACGGGGGGAAAAAAAAACAACAACAAAAAAAAAAAAAACACCAAAACAAACCGTTCCAACTTTGTGTCGCAGCACTGTTGTGGACGCCGAACTGTGGATTGACAGCTCTCCGGGCCAATCCCAAGCCGTCATGCTCAAGTGGGCGGGACGTATAAGA
This sequence comes from Entelurus aequoreus, assembly GCF_033978785.1. Lineage (NCBI taxonomy): Eukaryota > Metazoa > Chordata > Actinopteri > Syngnathiformes > Syngnathidae > Entelurus > Entelurus aequoreus. Next base: position 8,366,727 of record NC_084752.1, read on the forward strand.
GGGGGGAGATTTGTTGTTTTCGGTGCGAGGCAGAGGTGAGGAATTTACAAAAAAAATAGAACATGTCATTAACCTTTCCCCTTATCTATCTGCTTATTGATGCCAGAATTGCAACAGTTTAAAATTGTTTTTTTTTAAATCTAGCCTACCAGTTTATATATAAGTGTACAGCTCCACTAATGGACATTGGAGTGTTACTTTCAAAGGCAAAATTAAAGTATTGCTAGAAACATCATTTTATATGGGACTTTATTGTATTATATGTATAGTACATGTTCCAAAAAGAAAAAAAAAGAATAAAACACAGTATATTTATATATACTAAATATAAAAAAAGGGAATAAATATTCAAAATAATCTAGTTTGGTTACGCCAGGGGTGTCCAAACTTTTTCCACAAAGGGCTGCACACTGGCAAGTCAAAGCACGCGGGGGCCATTTTGATATTTTATTTTGTAAAAAAAAAGAATCTAAAACAGACATACATTTACAGACAAAACAATGTGTCTGCTTTGTATTAATTTTAGTGTTAAAATTAGCTACCATATTTGCTTATTATGCTTACATTTTTACTGTTGTTTTTTTGTCCGATTTTATTTTGACAACATGCCGCGGGCCAAAAAAACTTGTGATGCGGGCCACACTTTGGACACCCCTGGGTTACGCCATCATGAGCGCAACACAAGGTTGTACAAGTTTCAACTACAATTCTAATTAAAGATGTCAAAATCAAACTGAAATCAAATACACACAGCTTAAAGATTGATCAATACCTATTTACGATGATTTATCAAAATATAAAAGAAATATACCTGAACACAACGCGCATGATGGTTACACCAAAAAGTAACGCTATGAATCGCGTTTTTCCAAGTTTTTGGGGCATTTTTATGCTATTTCCAAGCATCTCCTATTTATTATCGTTGATTTTATATGGTCAAACTAATGCATATTATATATGCATGCCCTAGTAAACAAAAAAAAGTAATATTTATTTTGTTACATTTGTGCAGGTGGGTGCGAATGTACCCATTACCAGAGCTGTACACATAAAGGTTTATTTGAAATAGGGACAGATACAGAAACATAGATATCTGAAACAGTTATCCAATGTATAGTGTTTGTAGCCAAAGCTCATTTACAACACTTGTCAACAACAACACAGATCTAACATCATTAAAAATAGGAAAATAAAAAGAATGAGGCTAAGAGGAGTCGATAATAATGATAATAGTAACAATACAGACAAAGTGCAAGCTAGATAAAAGACAATAATAATAATAATAATAACACAAAGTGCAAACTAGATACAAAACAATTACGAATTTTCGGACTATAAGTCGCAGGTTTTTTCATAGTTTGGCCGGGGGTGCGACTTATACTCAGGAGCGACTTATGTGTGAAATTACTAACACATCACCGTAAAATATCAAATAATATTATTCAGCTCATTCTAGACGTATAAGATTTCATGGGATTTAGCGATTAGGAGTGACAGATTGTTTGGTAAACGTATAGCATGTTCTATATGTTATAGTTATTTGAATGACTCTTACCATAATATGTTACGTTAACATACCAGGCACCTTCTCAGTTGGTTATTTATGCCTCATATAACGTACACTTATTCAGCCTGTTGTTCACTATTCTTTATTTATTTTAAATTGCCTTTCAAATGTCTATTCTTGGTGTTGGCTTTTATCAAATACATTTCCCCCAAAAATGCGACTTAAACTCCAGTGCGACTTATATGTGTTTTTTTCCTTCTTTATTATGCATTTTCCGGCCGGTGTGACTTATACTCCGGAGCGACTTAAACTCCGAAAAATACGGTAGTAGATTACACACTACAGTACATATTCCGTACAATTGACCACTAAATGGTAACACCCGAATAAGTTTTCCACGTTAAATCAATTCATGGTAATGGTTATTCGCCGAGGAAAAGCTAAATGATCAAACTCCCATATCTGGAGCTGCCGTATGGATAGTTGTCAGAGCTTGATTTAAGATGTGTAGTGAAGCCTGCCTTTTTCTCAGAGCTGTGAAGTTGTCTCAGGAATTGTAGTAGCAAATCTAACTGATTGATTGAAACTTTTATTAGTAGAAGATTGCACAATACAGTACATATTTCGTACAATTGACTACTAAATGGTAACACCTGAATAAGTTTTTCAATTTGTTTAAGTCAGGGTCTACGTTAATCAATTCATGGTAAATACTCGGAAAAGTTGTTGCTTTTAGTTTTGGCTGAATAAAAACAAACACCCTCACAAAATGTATCCTCACACATTTTTTGTTTCAGCCCAAAACTAAAAGCAACAACTTTCCCGAGTACTAAAAAAAAACCAACCAGGCGAGCGCATTCCGTCGTATTGGCGGTAATCGTTGCGACATATTTTTCTAATATGAGCAGAAAATCTCTTGGTACAGCAGCGGAAATAAAAAAAATAAAATCACAAAATGTGGAGATGCAATGAAAAGCAAGTCTCTTCTGCTTCCTTCTTTTTTTTTTTCTTTCTTTTTTTTTTTTTTTTTTTTTTTAAATCTCAGCTGTAAACTGAAAGCAATTATATGTGTGGATGCTTCTCAGCACAAAAGGATCAAAGTGCTAAAATGTGGTGACGCATCTGCAAGGGGGGGAAAAAAAATGTAGCTTCACATTTTGTGATTTTTATTTTCAAAATTTCAGCCACATACTAAAATGAACAACTTGTATTTTGGAGAAAAATATCAAACTCACAAAATGTGGCGATACTTGCCTTTCATTGGACATGAAAGAAAAAAAAAATCAGCACGCATCTCCACATTTTGTAATTTTTTTACTTTTACTTTGAAGACAAATATTAAATGTGGAGATACTTGGAAAAAAAATGCATTAATCTCCATATTTTATGATTTTTTTTAATTTTTTTTTTTACAATTTCAACTGCAAACTATTAGCAATAACTAGTCAGGGAGTTTTTTTCATTTCAACCACAAACTTAAAGGGATAAGTTTAAACTTTTTGTGGGTTTAAAACAATTAAACCCACAAAATGTGCATATACTTTCTTTTTATTGGACATGAAAGAAAAAATCTGCATGCATCTCCACATTTTGTAATTTTTTTTACTTTTACTTTGAAGACAAATATTAAATGTGGAGATACTTGAAAAAAACTGCATTAATCTCCATATTTTATGATTTTTTTATATATTTTTTTCATTTCAACAACAAACTTAAAGCGATAACTTTAAACTTTTTGTGGGTTTAAAACAAACCCACGAAATGTGCATATAGTGAAGTGAAGTGAAGTGAATTACATTTATATAGCGCTTTTTCTCAAGTGACTCAAAGCGCTTTACATAGTGAAACCCAATATCTAAGTTACATTCAAACCAGTGTGGGTGGCACTGGGAGCAGGTGGGTAAAGTGTCTTGCCCAAGGACACAACGGCAGTGACTAGGATGGCGGAAGCGGGGATCGAACCTGCAACCCTCAAGTTGCTGGCACGGCCGCTCTACCAACCGAGCTATACCCTCTGTAATGGACATGAAAGAAAAAAATCTGCATGCATCTCCACATTTTGTATTTTTTTTACTGTTACTTTGAAGACAAATATTAAATGTGGAGATACTTGGAAAAAAACTGCATTAATCTCCATATTTTATGTTTTGGTTTTTTTTTGACAATTTCAGCTGCAAACTATTAGCAATAACTAGTCAGGGAGTTTTTTTCATTTCAACCACAAACTTAAAGGGATGACTTTAAACTTTGTGTGGGTTTAAAACAATTAAACCCACAAAATGTGCATATACTTTCTTTTTATTGGACATGAAAGAAAAAATCTGCATGCATCTCCACATTTTGTATTTTTTTTACTTTTACTTTGAAGACAAATATTAAATGTGGAGATACTTGGAAAAAAACTGCATTAATCTCCATATTTTATGATTTTTTTTATTTTTTTTTTCATTTCAACAACAAACTTAAAGCGATAACTTTAAACTTTTTGTGGGTTTAAAACAAACCCACAAAATGTGCATATACCCTCTGTAATGGACATGAAAGAAAAAAATCTGCATGCATCTCCACATTTTGTAATTTTTTTACTGTTACTTTGAAGACAAATATTAAATGTGGAGATACTTGGAAAAAAAACTGCATTAATCTCCATATTTTATGTTTTGTTTTGTTTTTTTTTACAATTTCAACTGCAAACTATTAGCAATAACTAGTCAGGGAGTTTTTTTTCATTTCAACCGCAAACTTAAAGTGATAACTTTAAACTTTTTGTGGGTTTAAAACAATTAAACCCACAAAATGTGCATATACTTTCTTTTTATTGGACATGAAAGAAAAAATCTGCATGCATCTCCACATTTTGTATTTTTTTTACTTTTACTTTGAAGACAAATATTAAATGTGGAGATACTTGGAAAAAAACTGCATTAATTTCCATATTTTATGATTTTTTTTTTTTTTTTTTTTCATTTCAACAACAAACTTAAAGCGATAACTTTAAACTTTTTGTGGGTTTAAAACAAACTCACAAAATGTGCATATACCCTCTGTCATGGACATGAAAGAAAAAAATATGCATGCATCTCCACATTTTGTATTTTTTTTACTTTTACTTTGAAGACAAATATTAAATGTGGAGATACTTGGAAAAAAAACTGCATTAATCTCCATATTGCATGATATTTTTTTTGTGACAATTTCAGCTGCAAATTATTAGCAATAACTAGTCAGGGAGTTTTTTTCATTTCAACAACAAACTTAAAGCGATAACTTTAAACTTTTTGTGGGTTTAAAACAAACCCACAAATGTGCATATACCCTCTTTAATGGACATGAAAGAAAACGAACTGCATGCATCTCCACATTTTGTAATTTTTTTACTTTTGCTTTGAAGACAAATATTAAATGTGGAGATACTTGGGGGGAAAAAAACAGCATTCATCTCCATATTTGATTTTTTTTTTTTGACAATTTCAGCTGCAAACTATTAGCAATAACTAGTCAGGGAGTTTTTTTTTCATTTCAACCACAAACTTAAAGGGATAACTTTAAACTTTTTGTGGGTTTAAAACAATTAAACCCACAAAATGTGCCTATAACCTCTTTTTAATGGACATGAAAGAAACAAATCTGCATGCATCTCCACATTTTGTATTTTTTTAACTTTTACTTTAAAAAAATGCTGTGAGAGCCGGGGGTGACCTGATATTCAGCTGGGAATGACTACAACAGTAAATAAACACAAGACATATATATACTCTATTAGCCACAACACAACCAGGCTTATATTTAATATGCCACAAATTAATCCTGCATAAAAACACCTGCGTGTTTGTTATGCTAGCTCCTAGCTCCTCTGCTAGCTCCTAGCTCCATAGAACACGCCAATACAATTCAAACACCTGATCAACACACACAATCACTCAGCCCAAAAGACCGTTCACCTAACCCAAGGTTCATAAAGCTTATATATTTTTAAAAAGTTACGTACGTGACGCGCACATACGGTCAAGCTATCAAATGTTTAGCAGCCAAGGCTGCATACTCACGGTACCTGATATTCAGCTGGGAATGACTACAACAGTAAATAAACACAAGACATATATTTACTCTATTAGCCACAACACAACCAGGCTTATATTTAATATGCCACAAATTAATCCTGCATAAAAACACCTGCGTGTTTGTTATGCTAGCTCCTAGCTCCTATGCTAGCTCCTAGCTCCATAGAACACGCCAATACAATTCAAACACCTGATCAACACACACAATCACTCAGCCCAAAAGACCGTTCACCTAACCCAAGGTTCATAAAGCTTATATATTTTAAAAAAGTTACGTACATACGCAAAAAAAAGTTGCGCACATACGGTCAAGCGATCAAATGTTTAGAAGCCAAAGCTGCATACTCACAGTAGCACGTCTGCGTCTTTGTCATCCAAATCAAAGTAATTCTGGTAAGAGTCTGTGTTGTCCCAGTTCTCTACAGGCGTCTGTGTATCGAAGTCAAAAGTCCTCCTGGTTAGAGTCTCTGTTATCCGAGTTCTTCCATCTTGACTGCATCTTTCGGGAATGTAAACAAAGAAGCGCCGGCTGTGTACTGTTGTTGCTGACTACGTTCGAAAAATACGTCCATTTCGCACCGACAACTTTCTTCTTTGCTTGCTCAGCTTCCTTCTCCATAATGCAATGAACATGATTCCAACAGATTCACGAACACAGATGTCCAGAATACTGTGGAATTATGAAATGAAAACAGAGCTTTTTCGTATTGGCTTCAATGTGGAAGGCATACCCGTGTTCGCCGGGCTACGTCACGCGCATACGTCATCCTCAGAGGCGTTTCGAACCGGAAGTTTAGCGGCAAATTTAAAATGTCACTTTATAAGTTAACCCGGCCGTATTGGCATGTGTTATAATGTTAAGATTTCATCATTGATATATAAACTATCAGACTGCGTGGTCGGTAGTAGTGGGTTTCAGTAGGCCTTTAAAGCGATAACTTTAAACTTTTTGTGGGTTTAAAACAATTAAACCCACAAAATGTGCCTATACCCTCTTTTTAATGGACATGAAAGAAAAAAATCTGCATGCATCTCCACATTTTGTATTTTTTTAACTTTTACTTTAAAAAAATAAATAAATGTGGAGATACTTGGGAAAAAAACAGCATTCATCTCCATATTTGATGATTTTTTTTTGACAATTTCAGCTGCAAACTATTAGCAATAACTAGTCAGGGAGGTTTTTTTTCATTTCAACCACAAACTTAAAGTGATAACTTTAAAGTTTTTGTGGGTTTAAAACAATAAAACCCACAAAATGTGAATGTGAGTGTGAATGTTGTCCTTCTATCTGTGTTGGCCCTGCGATGAGGTGGCGACTTGTCCAGGGTGTACCCCGCCTTCCGCCCGATTGTAGCTGAGATAGGCTCCAGCGACCCCGTAGGGAATAAGCGGTAGAAAATGGATGGATGGATGAAAGAAAAAAATCTGCATGCATCTCCACATTTTGTAATTTTTTTACTTTTGCTTTGAAGACAAATATTAAATGTGGAGATACTTGGGGGGGGGGGGGGGGGGGGAAACGGCATTCATCTCAATATTTTATGATTTTTTTTTTGACAATTTCAGCTGCAAACTATTAGCAATAACTAGTCAGGGAGTTTTTTTTTACATTTCAACCACAAACTTAAAGCGCTAACTTGAATTTTGAAGAAAAAAATTAAACCCACAAAATGTGCATACACTCTTTTTATCTTTTAAAAATCTGCATGCATCTCCACATTTTGTGATTATTTTATTCTAAATATTTCAGCTGTTAACTAAAACCAATAACTAATCTTTGAGTTTTGAATCAAAGTAATAAAATGTTACAATACATGGTTTTCATTAAGCATACAGTCGCGTTCCTATGCAAGAAAAAAAAACCATGTTTTTCCACATTTTGTGATTTTTATTTTAATTACAGCCACAAATTTATAGCAAAAAACTTGTATTTTGGAAAAATTATCTCACTAAATGTGGAGATGGACATGGAAGAAAAAAAATCTGTTTGCATTTCCACATTTTATGATTTTGTGTTGGAAAATTGAATCTGCGATTTAGAACCAAAAACCATGTTTATTAGTTTTGGATAAATGTATCAAAGTTATATAATGTGGTGATATATTGTTTTTTGGACACAGCATTTTTAAGGGAAAAAACATGTACATATCTCCACATTTAGTGATTTTTAAAAAAATTTTTTAAACAAAATACATTTTAGCCATAAACTTAAAGCAAAAACTTTGGAGAAAAATATATAATTTTATAAAAAGCAGAGATACTGTGCATTATTTTTTATTGGACTTTAAAAAAACGCATGCATCGCCACATTTTGCGATTTGATTTTTTTTTTTAATTATTTTTTTTTTTTTGCATCCGTGAGCAAAAACTATTCTGTGAGTTTTGGATATAAGTATCAAAGTTATGAAAACACGTATGTCCGCGGTTTGTGATTATTGCTTTGATTTCATCCACAAACTTTAAAGAAACATATCAAACTCACAACATGTTCAGATACATGCTTTTAAAAATTGTTTTGTTTTTTATTTACGTTTTTTGGGGATATTTCTCTAAATGTATTTATATTATTATTTGGTGCAGGAGGGGATAGAAAGAGAACAAAAGGAAGACGGGGGGAAATTGCGGGGACAAGAGGGGGATAAGACAGAGAGACAACATCAACAACAAACACAACAATAACAACAGAACAGCATCAACGAATAGGATATGAACAAATATGATAGTAAAAGTGATGGCAAAGAAGCAGTTAGTGAAATAAATATTGATAACACAGAAATGACAATGAGCATTATTACACTACAAATTGTTTCAAATGCAACAATACATATATGTAATGATAACATGAAATACAAAAGAAAACAGATAAATGGAGGGGAAGAAAGAGAAGCAAACTGTATTAACCTTGTAGATTGTTATAGTAACAATAGGTTAAGCTTTGTCAGTGTGCCATGTGTTACCCAGTTTCCCCTAGCCTAGGGCAACAACTTTAATATATGTTTGATGAAACGTGATTACATGCTTTTTATTGGACATAGCATGTGTGTGCAAGAAAAGAAAAAAAAGTACAGTATTTTTCGGACTATAAGTCGCTCCGGAGTATAAATCGCACCGGCCGAAAATGCATAATAAAGAAGGAAAAAATCATATATAAGTCGCATTTTTTGGGGAAATGTATTTGATAAAAGCCAACACCAAGAATATACATTTGAAAGGCAATTTAAATTAAATAAAGAATAGTGAACAACAGGCTGAATAAATGTACGTTATATGAGGCATAAATAACCAACTGAGAACGTGCCTGGTATGTTAACGTAACATATTATGGTAAGAGTCATTCAAATAACTATAACATATAGAACATGCTATACGTTTACCAAACAATCTGTCACTCCTAATCGCTAAATCCCATGAAATCTTATACGTCTAGTCTCTTACGTGAATGAGCTAAATAATATTATTTGATATTTTACACTAATGTGTTAATCATTTCACACATAAGTCGCTCCTGAGTATAAGTCGCACCCCCGGCCAAACTATGAAAAAAAACTGCGACTTATAGTCCGAAAAATACGGTATGTCCCGATTTTGTGATTTTGTTTATCTAAAGTTCAGCCAAAAGATAAACGCAATGACGTAATGTCATGTTTTGCATTAAAATATGCTAACAAAATGTTGAGGTACGTGCTTTTCATTGGACGTACAGCATTAGAAATGTATTTAGCCTAAGACAAAAAAAAAACAATGACCTTTCCTCGTGTTTTCAGTAGAAATGAAAGAAAAAAATCAAAATGTGAAGATAAGTGGTTTTCATAGGAGAGATTAAAGGAGTATTTTGCAAAAGTTAAGAGTCAGAGTATGAAAATACAACAAAAACTTGGATCTGTGAAGCCACAGAAAAACCATCAAAGGTCACAGGCACAGTGAAGATCATGAATATATCATTTCTTTAATCTCGGACTGGTCAAATATTGGTATCTCTGAGTTGGTTATTTGTTTCATAGCTTTTTGACTTTTGCCCTCTCCTTTGCAAGGTGACTCCATGAGCCAGTGATGGAGACCAAAAGATACCAAAGTTTCTTTGACGGCAGCAGCACCGAGAACAGATGGTCTCAGATCCCCGGTACCACGGAGTTCTGCTGCACGCCCGAAGATTTGAGTCTGAGCGGGGGCGACATCTTGATGGACATTGTCAGCGCCGACGCCAAAGACGCCAAGGAGCCCGAGCAGCAGCCGCCGCTTCGCCCGGGCCAGAACCAGCAGTTGGCTCCGCTGCACTTCAGCAACCCTCTGCATGGTCACAAGCCGGAGATGGACTCCAAGGAGCTTTCCAAGACCGTGGCCGAGTCCATGGGACTGTACATGAACGCTGCCAGGGAGGCGGACTTTGCCTTCAGCCAGCACGGGGGTGGCACCAGCCCCAGGAAGATGCAGTACCCGGGTTGTGGGCGGCCCCTCGAGGAGAACGCCGCCAAGAGCCCCAAGTTGAGACCTTTTAAGTTCCAGCAGCCGAGCAACACTCAGAGAGAGTCCGCCCCTGGGACTCCGGTGGGCTCTTCTTCTGTGCTGGCCTCTTCCAGCCCGGGGGGAGGGAACAACATGGTGTCCTCCACCACCAGTCCCCCCGCCTGCTTTGGACCCTCGTCCGTCACCAGTCCTGTCAGCCATACGGCGTGTGCACAAACCCTGGCCAACATCAAGCGCAGGAACTCAGCCGCATGTAGCCCCGTGGAGTCCAGCACGGTGGGCTCGCCCCCTCTCGCCAGCCCCCTGGGCGTCTTGAGGTCCCCCATGTCCAGCCCGCAGAGTATGAGCAGCGTGAGGTCGCCTCCGTCCTGCAGCACCGCCTGTAACATGAGGTCGTCCGTCTCCAGCCCCACCAGCACGGTCCGTCCGCCCGCCTCCAGTCCGGCCACGGGGGCTACCATGGATATCGGTAGCCCGCAGAACCCCTCTTCGGGCGGGTTCCCGGCATCCAGTCCTGCCAGCGAACTGGGTTTGGTCCAGAATGACAGGCATAGCCCAGAAGCTGCCGGTCTGACTGCCGACCCGGACTTCAAACCCTTTGAGTTCCCCAAAGTGGAGATGGAAGACGGGGAGGTGTTCAACGTGGGTTTGGACCAGATGGGCATGGTCAAGTACATCAAGAACGAGCCAGGAACTGACTTTAGGAGCATGTGCTTAGGCGGTTCCAAATGCAACACGGCCAGCACACCGTTTGTCACGCAAATAAAGAACGAGCCGGACAAAAACGAGGGTTGCATGAATCCGCAGTCCTACAGCGCGCCGTCGCCGCCTCTTGGTCTCTACCCCGCTTCGGAGACCACATACTTGTCCCTGAGGAATAACATCGACGAATACAGTCTCTCCGGCATCTTGGGACCGCCGGTGTCCATGAACGGGAACTATGACTCGGACGTGTTCTCCAACAATGTCCTGTCCAAAGCGGTGAAGCAGGAGTCCAGCGACGCCGGCTACTACCAGGAGAGCACCGGCGGGCCCACGTCGGCCATTGTTGGAGTAAATTCCGGCGGACACTCATTCCATTACCAGATCGGAGCACAAGGAACAATGTCCTTCCGGGACCAGCCCAACCCCTTGTTGAATCTAATTTCTCCCGTGGCGGCGCTGATGGAGTCGTGGAAATCGCGACCCGGCATGCCGCAGGGGTCGCTGTCGGGCCGGGGAGAGGCATACCCGGGTCAGAACTGCATCGTGGACGGCATGTCCAGGTAAGGAGCGTGCGAATCTCTTTCCGGTCCCCGGGAGTCCTCAAAGCGCAGCTTTAGCGTCACCATGTTGTGTCCTTAAAGAGGCGCTACGTTACTCCAGCTATATTGCTCATGGAGTTTAGAATGGGTCGCGTAGGATTTGTTGACGTGTGATTACGACATGGACTCCTGCTCACTCCTCTTATCACAGGCCCTGCCAGTGTTTGCTTGCGTGGAACCGCTTACGGGGAGGCATGCCGTGTGCAAATAGTTTTTTTTTTTTTTTTTTTTTTAACAGGCATTGGCAGCGTTATGAATGACGTATGACACGCTTTTGTTGCCAGACTGACAAAATAAACAGTTGCATTGGCGAGGCTGCGGGGCTAGAACTTTTCAAACAGGCCAAAGGCGAAGCAATGAACTGTTTGTGAAGTTGCGGTCCAAAATAATACTTCTTAATCAGTAAATGTATTCCATTGTCTGCTGTTAATAATATGTTTTTTTGCCATAAAATGTATATTTATCACTATTAAGTGCAAGGAGGACTCCCTGCCAGCTAAAGACTTGGGCTTGATTTACGTGGCTCCCTCCTGAATCCATGACAAGTCCAGACTGGCTGTGTGATGCTGCACAGAATTCCCCCTCACTAATGGAAATATATTAGATAAGAACTTTTTCCTTATTGGATATTTTCTAAAAAAAACTTTTTTTTTTTGCATGTTAATCGCTCAACTCTTTGGTTTGTCTCTTCGTGTTTGACTTCGGCTCGGCTGTTTTTCTCAGGGAGCGAAGGAGGGAGGAACGGGGATGGAAAACGAACGTCACTTTTGACAGCGTTTTGTCACCGTATGGTTATTTATTTGCGAGATGAAGAGGAGGATTTATTGTGGTTCACAGTTCTGAGGTAATGCAGTTCTAATTGACAGATATATGATAGTAAAGTGGTTCTCAAACCTTTTTCACAAAGTACCACCTCAGGAAAAAACAAACATGGCTCTCCAAGCACCACCATGATGCGTAGCGTAGTAGGCCTAAGTATTTTTTTTAATGATTATTAATCAGTCAAACAAAATAATACAATAATAATGCAATTCCAATTCCAAAACCAGCAGCATTCAGAATAGCAATCAACAGAGCAATTGAGAGGACACACAAACATGACACAAAACAATCCAAAAATGACTAATATCAGCAACAGTATCAATATTAATAAGAATTCCAACATAGCAGTGATTAAAAATCCCTCATTTACATGATCATCAAAGCCATTTATATAAAAAATCTAATAAAAACATTACAAAAATGAACAATAGTGTCAGAGTGGCATCACATCGCAAACGTTTGACAACACACTGTGTCCAATATTTTTCACAAAGACAAAATAAGTCATATTTTAGGTTCATTTAATAGTTAAAACAAATTTAAATAATGGATCCCATATCCCAATATATGACTCATTATTATCTCAACTGAATGCAGTATTTTCTACTGATATCATCTCCATAGCTTGTGTATACCAGTCAGTATGTATTATGTGTGTATACCAGTCAGCATTTATTATGTGTGTATACCAGTCAGTATGTATTATGTGTGTATACCAGTCAGTATGTATTGTGTGTATACCAGTCAGTATTTAGTATGTGTGTGTACCAGTCAGTGCGTATTATGTGTGTATACAAGTCAGTATGTATTATGTGTGTATACCAGTCAGTATGTATTATGTGTGTATACAAGTCAGTATTTAGTATGTGTGTATACCAGTCAGTATTTAGTATGTGTATACCAGTCAGTATGTAGTATGTGTGTATACCAGTCAGTATGTAGTATGTGTTTATACCATTCAGTATGTATTGTGTGTGTATACCAGTCAGTATTTAGTGTGTATGTGACAATCTACAATGTAAATAGTCATGAAAATAAGGAACACGCATTGAATGAGAAGGTGTGTCCAAACTTTTGGCCTGTACTGTATATCAGTGTTTTTCAACCTTTTTTGAGCCAAGGCACATTTTTTGCGTTGAAAAAATCCGGAGGCACACGACGAGCAGAAATCATTAAAAAACGAACTCAGTTGACAGTAAAAAGTCGTTGTCGCAATTGTTGGATATGTCTTTAAACCATAACCAAGCATGCATCACTATAGCTCTTGTCTCAAAGTAGGTGTACTGTCACCACCTGTCACATCATCCCCTGACTTATTTTAGAGTTTTTTGCTGTTTTCCTGTGTGTAGTGTTTCTGTCTTGCGCTCCTATTTTGGTGGCATTTTCTCTTTTTTTGGTATTTTCCTGTAGCAGTTTCATGTCTTCCTTTGAGCGATATTCCCCGCATCTACTTTGTTTTTAGCAATCAAGAATATTTCAGTTGTTTTTATCCTTCTTTGTGGGGACATTGTTGATTGTCATGTCATGTTCGGATGTACATTGTGGACGCCGTCTCTGCTCCACAGTAAGTCTTTGCTGTCGTCCAGCATTCTGTTTTTGTTTACTTTGTAGCCAGTTCAGTTTTAGTTTCGTTCTGCATAGCCTTCCCTAAGCTTCAATGCCTTTTCTTAGGGGCACTCACTTTTTGTTTATTTTTGGTTTAAGCATTAGACACCTTTTTACCTGCACCCTGCCTCCCGCTGTTTCCGACATCTACAAAGCAATTAGCTACCTGCTGCCACCTACTGATATGGAAGAGTATTACACGGTTACTCTGCCGAGCTCTAGACAGCACCGACACTCAACAACAACACATCATTTGCAGACTATAATTACTGGTTTGCAAAAAATATTTTTAACCCAAATAGGTGAACGGCCGCGGCACAGTGGTTGAAAAACACTGCTGTATATGATGGATACAATATTTGATTGTGATTAATCGCATAAGTTAACTCGTTATTATTCACAGCCCTATTGTGTCCTGTCAAACTGGAAATAACTGATGCGTTTAGTAAGAAAATCAAGTACACATATTATTTATTTCAGGCTCCCGTGGACTATATACAGTGATGTGGCAGGCCAGATTTGGCCCCCGGGGCCCTTGTGTAATAAAGCATCCCACCAGTGCACATATCCTCATATAAACCAAGCTGATTATCTCACTCTGGCGTTATATTCCGCTGTCCACTGTTTGGCGTGTTTATTCAGTAACCGGTGGACACGTGTGGCGTCTAGACGTTGGATGCGAGCGCTCCTAACGAGGCCGGCCGAGCGCCCGTTTCCCTTTTCGGAAGGCGGCGGTGGCAGGAGCCAAAGCGATGCTGACAGGATCAGTGCCACCTTAGTCCTAATGAGATCCAGCTTAGCCCTCATGTCAGACAGGATGTCAGCGAGGTGGCCTACATGCTCCTGGAAAGACGGCGCTACTGAACTCTACCAATATTTCATGGGACCCCCAAAAAAAAAAAAAATGTTACGTAACCATTGAAAAAAAAAAAAAGTAAAAACTTTGATCCGCCGAAAGTTTTGGATAACAGAGTGTAAAATCCCCTGGGTCCTTTTTTTCTTTTTTTCTTCCCTCGCTCACTGTAAATGGTTTTAATTAAAGATGGCTGCTCATCTGAGTATTCCTGATGATTTTGTGCAACAAAAAAAAAAGTTTTTTACAGAAGCTCTCAAGAGACAGCGAGTGCAAAAACCTCCCTTATTGGAAGGATTTTTTTTCTTCTTATTGTATTATGAAAATGTCACATTCCCATTGGCTGCCGTTGGGTGTCAAATTTAAGGGAAACAAACACTTAATTCAATAGGAAATAATCTGGTCCACTTTTAAAAAACAGCATCGTATTTCCCAGACTTTAAGCTGCTACTTTTTTTTCCCCGCGCTTTGAAGCCTGCGGCTTATAAAACGGTGCGGCAATATATATATATTTTTCTTTGCTAACGTCCGTATAGGTGTTATTGTTTGTGCTACGGTGCCATCTGTTGGACGAGTTCGCTCACTGCAAGTGCTGCAGGTTGAAAATGTACCTCCTGTTTCGTGCATTGAACCAGAAATACAATATATGGAAAGAACTCCTCATTCATCACTCCAAGCAACGTTTGTAAGTTTTACAATATAACTAAAACAGTTAATACTTACTAAACCGTGCCATGTGTGACGTCTGTAGGAGTGTTCTCGTGCATATTTGCACGCGCTATCGTAATGTAATCAAGCTGGCGTCGTTAGCGTTAGCACTTTTGCTAAGTGTCTGTGTTAGCATCATTAACTTACCAGGGCATTATTTTTGTATTTGTTTCGGAAATTCACCAAAACGCCATCGTGGAGTTTTTGAGTCTGTTTAGTTGATTGGAAAGCTAGCTTCCGCAGCTAGTGGGTCCATGTCGATGACTTCTGTTTTGTTTGATCAGCCGTTTTACTGCCATGTTACAGGCACTGTTTGAGACAATTAAAACGTTACTTTAAATGATCCGGTCATGGGTCAAACCGTATGGAGAAACGGAAGTTTTGTGCATTAACAAATAAACAAACAAACAAACATTTTTTTTTAAGACTATTCAAAATAAAAATAAGTGCACAAACAAAGAATTTCAGGTTAGAGATTGTACCTAACCTTTTTGTTGAAATTGAAAAGAAAAGATTTGAACCTATAAAAGACAGATCTAAAACAGAAAAAAAAAATAAAATAAAAAAAAAAAAATATATATATATATATATATATATATATATATATATATATATATATATATATATATATATATATATATATATATATATATATATATATATATATATTTATTTTTTTATCTGGGGTTGGGGAGAAACAATCTCAAATATCAAAATATATGAAAGTGAAAAAAAAAAAAAACTTCTTATAGTAAATCATAAATACATTTAACCTTTGTGCCCTTATTTTAATGTGTAATACACAGATGAAGTTGTCAAAATCTGTCCTATTTTCAGTTTCAAATGTTATTTTTTTCAACCACACATCTTTAGGCCTTAATATAACTTCTCAATAAAAAGACGATGTGCATAGAAATAAAACCCAACTACTCAGCTTCTGATGACTTTGAAGGCAGTCCACTTTTTAGTAGTGTCAACTGTAATGGTATAGTTAAAAAACTGAATTGTTTTACTCTGTGTTGATTAGTAAAGGAATAGAGCATAGAGTAGGGGATGGATTCACACGGCCCCATTGAGAGGGGTTAGTTATTTGGCAAAACAATCTGCTGAAAACAATGGAAAGCGCCACTCTATATAGCCACTGACACTGTGGTCAAAGTTGGAATTGCCACAAAACACATTTGTAACATTCTACTGCCATCTGCCATCCAAATTTGTCATGTTTCATGTGCCAGGTAAATAGCAGCCAATTGGGCGACACGAATCCCCTTCCTACTGTACGATTAACCTGTCAACTTGGAATACAGTTAAACATACACTATATTGCCAAAAGTATGTGGCCACCTGCCTTGACTCACATATGAACTTGAAGTGCCATCCCATTCCTAACCCATAGGGTTCAATATGATGTCGGTCCACCTTTTGCAGCTATTACAGCTTCAACTCTTCTGGGAAGGCTGTCCACAAGGTTGTGGAGTGTGTTTATAGGAGTTTTCGAACATTCTTCCAAATGCACATTGGTGAGGTCACACACTGATGTTGGTCGAGAAGGCCTGGCTCTCAGTCTCCGTTCTAATTCATCCCAAAGGTGTTCTATGGGGTTCAGGTCAGGACTCTGTGCAGGCCAGTCAAGTTCATCCATACCAGACTATGTCATCCATATCTTTATGGTCCTTGCTTTGTGCACTGGTGCACAGTCATGTTGGAAACTGTTCCCACAAGGTTGGGAGCGTGGAATTGTCCAAAATGTTTTGGTATCCTGGAGCATTCAAAGTTCCTTTCACTGGAACTAAAGGGGCCAAGCCCAACTCCTGAAAAACAACCCCACACCATAATTCCTCCTTCACCAAATTTCACACTCGGCACAATGCAGTCCGAAACGTACCGTTCTCCTGGCAACCTCCAAATCCAGACTGGTCCATCTGATTGCCAGATGGAAAAGCGTGATTCATCAGTCCAGAGAAGGTGTCGTGGTCCCCAACCTTTTTGTAGCTGGGGACCGGTCAACGCTTGAAAATTTGTCCCACGGACCGGGGGGGGGGGGGAATTTTTTTTCTTTTTTTTTTTCCCATAAAGAAATACAATCATGTATGCTTACGGACTGTATCCCTGCAGACTGTATTGATCTATATTGATATATAATGTATATATTGTGTTTTTTATGTTGATTTAATTAAAACTATTTATTTATTTTTTTTAATTCCATTTCTTGCGCGGCCAACCAATCGGTCCGCGGACCGGTGGTTGGGGACCACTGCTCTAGAGTCCAGTGGCGACGTGCTTTACACCACTGCATCCCACGCTTTGCGTTGGACTCGGCGATGTATGGCTTAGATGCAGCTGCTCGGCCATGGAAGCCCATTCCATGAAGCTCTCTGCGTACTGTACGTGGGCTAATTGGAAGGTCACGTGAAGTTTGGAGCTCTGTAGCAACTGACTGTGCAGAAAGTCTTTGCGTTATGCGCTTCAGCATCCGCTGACCTCTCTCTGTCAGTTTACGTGGCCTACCACTTGGTGGCTGAGTTGCTGTTGTTCCCAAACTCTTCACTTTTCTTATAATAAAGTTGACTTTGGAATATTTGGGAGCGAGGAAATTTCTCGACTGGATTCGTTGCACAGGTGGCATCCTGTGACAGTTCCACGCTGGAAATCACTGAGAGCGGCCCATTCTTTCACAATTGTTTGTAGAAACAGTCTCCATGCCTAAGTGCTTGATTGTATACACCTGTGGCCAAGCCAAGTGATTAGGACACCTGATTCTCATCATTTGGATGGGTGGCCAAATACTTTTGGCAATATTGTGTATCATTGCCAAATTGGAGTGCATTACTTGGCTGCAACCATTAATACTAATAATGCATCATATCTGAGGTTCTCCCATATATGCCATGTCATGCGCCCTCTTCTAAAAAAAAACGCCCCCCAAAAAAACGTCCCCTGAAGCCACAGTGTCTCATCCAGAGGCAGCTCCGCATTAAGTAAGGCGATTGGCTCGCGCTGGACCCGCTCCAACTCTCAATGTTCTGCAAAGGGATGAAAAGGCGTACTCCAGAGAGCTTCCCTAATCAGCCTTTTAATTGTATGTTCCTCAGCTAAATTAATGGATAGAAATGATTGGATTAATTCAGACGCCGCTGGATACTAAATCTCCAATTAAATCTTAACACCAAGCGTGCACAGGAGCTCCCAGTGCATGATGGGTTCTCGCCTGTACGAGGTGGCATGTTTTTGGTTTGGAAGGAAGAGGATGTGACAGCTGAGGGTGGCGGTGAATCTCATGTATAATGTAATATTGCAATATCCAACCTGAGCGTGCTACTGTTTACTGGCATTCCAGCAAGAACTGTATCCATTTAATGCACGGACGGCTTTGGACAACTTCATTTCATACTAGGGTCGTCTCGATACCAATATTTTGGTACCAGTACCAAAATGTATTTCGATACTTTTCGATACTTTTCTAAATAAAGGAAACCACAAAAAAAATGGCATTATTGACTTTATTTTAACAAAAAATCTTAGGGTGCAGAAATTAAGAAATTATCGAGTTCGAGCCTATTATCGAATCCTCTTATCAAACCGATTCCTTATCGATTCTCTTATCGAATCCAGATAGGTTGTTGTATATGGAAAAAAACACAGTATTTGGTTTAACAAAAGCTCACTTTTATTTTATAAGGGAAAAAATAAAAAATAAAAAATATTGACTGTTACCTCCCTAAAAAAAAAAAAAAAAAAAATATTGACTGTTACCCAAAGTATACTGTATTAAGTGGGATTTTTCAGAAAAACAAATATATACAGTAACACAAAAACAACCTGTCTCTGTGATCACTATAGGTGTATAAATAATAATATAGTGTTAAATTAAATCAGTCCCTTGGGCACAAAACTGAAAATAATACAGCTCTCCAAAAAGTGCACTTCTGCTGCTATTGGAACATACTAACTACACACACAGGCAGACAGCCAACAAACAATCCAAGACGTCTAATAAAGTTCCAAAGCAGATTAATCCATTTAGGCTCTTTATTGTTGTTTTTTACTATAGTGGTCTCGATAACGGGTACCGGTTCTCAAAAAGGGATTCGAGTCCGAGGACTCTGTTCTTTTCTTATCGAACAACCGAGAAAACAGGTTTCGAGTATCATCCCTAACTATACGCTACTTTTTATGAGAAATGGCAACAGTGGAGGATGCATGTGCATTTACGAGCCAGTCTGTCTCTTTGGGTAAAACTTTACTTTATATGGATAATTCGCTGATATCACCAATTGGAAAAACGCCACAAATTGGGCAAATTTCAAACGGCAAGTTCGGAGAAAGTATGAAGAAAGATTTATAAATATTTCTGCCATGGCTCCCATGGTTTGACTTCAAATTTGCGGGACTTATGCAGGTGCCAAATACACAAAAACAGGCACCGATAGGTAAGAAAAGTTGGTTTTGCATTTTAGGTCCCCTTTAAAACAATAAGGAATTTTATTGTGTGTTGGACCTGCGATGAGGTGTCGACTTGTCCAGGGTGTACCCCGCCTTCCGCCCGAATGCAGCTGAGATAGCCTCCAGCACCCCCCGCAACCCCAAATTTCATATTTATCTGTGGATTATACATTTTTTAAAATTGTTCAATGTTTTTTTCGTCTGTTTGTTTTATGTAAAAAATAATTATTAATCTACTTGTTCCTTTACTGTTAATATCTGCTTATTTTCTGTTTTAACATCAGTGTTTCCCACACATTCATTTATTTGTGGCGGCCCGCCACGAAAGAATTACGTCCACCACAAATTAAAAAAAATAAAAATAAAAATTGTGTTTTTGTTTTTTTGTTTTTGTCCTGTCCAGCTTCTCAGGCAAATCATATAGTTGATGTAGATGCCCTTATAAGCTGTTCAGATTTACTTTACAAAAGAGAAGTGTAGGATACTTCTCTTGTTGCCTTATTTGTATTTGACCACTACTGTTTTCTGTTTATTTGTTACTGACTGTGGCAGGACACCTCTGCCTCTGTTTCACTTTATGTTGCTGGTAAATAATATGGTTGTAGTAGTAGGCTAAAGTTAAATTATTTAGTATGCACTAATTAAAGGGGCAGAGCTTTATGAGACATTTTAGCTTTTATATTTTATAAGATATATTTTTTGTAAGAACCACAATTAATAAATATATTTCAGTGAATAACTTATTGTTCAAATCTGTATATAAATATGTACATAAAATGTTGTAATTATATTGTAAAATGGATGGATGGATGGATGGATGGACGTTTAAAACAAAACTGTTATTATTAATTAGTAAGTATACATTTTTTGAGCCTTTTTAGTGAAAATCATATCATTGTAGTAAATTATGCAAATTACTCGATGATGTCATGTGACCACGCCCATAGCCACGCCCCCACCGCCACAGGTATCTTGGCAGTTTATGGGAAACACTGAACATGTTCTATTTACACCTCTGTTAAAATGTAATAATCACTTATTCTTCTCTTGTTTGGATACTTTACATTAGTTTTGGATGATACCACACATTTAGGTATCGGATCGATACCTAAATTACTGGGAAACTTTTTTGTCATAGATAGATGTTTTTAATGGGAAACACAAACCAATATGCAATAATTTCTTAGAAAAATATTTCAAAGTTTTAAATGTGAATTAACCAGAGCAGTGGTTCTTAACCTGGGTTCGATCGAACCCTAGGGGTTCGGTGAGTCGGCCTGAGCGGTTCGGCGGAGCCTCCACCACGGAGGTCAAGACACACCCAACTCATCGTGTAAATAAAAACTTCTCCCTATCGGCGTATTATGGATACCCCCAAACAATGTTCCCTCTAATTTTCCATCTGATTTGCAGGTGTGTAATTTGTTGTGAGTTCATGCACCGTGTTGGTTTTGTTCTTTCAACAAGGTGATGTTCATGCACGATTCATTTTGTGCACCAGTAAAAAAACCACAACTTTGTCTTGAATTTGAAAAAAGAAAAAAAAAAGTATTTATATGTTTGATCTACTATGGACTGGACTTTCACTATTATGTCAGACCCACTCGACGTCCATTGCATCCGGTCTCCCCTAGAAACCACATATGCGGTCCTCTCCAAGGTTTCTCATAGTCATTCACATCGACGTTCCATTGGGGTTGCAGTGTTTCCCATAAACTGCCAAGATACCTGTGGCGGTGGGGGCGTGGCTATGGGCTACAATGATATGATTTTCTCTAAAAAAGGCTCAAAAAATGTATACTTACTAATTAATAATAACAGTTTTGTTTTAAACGTCCATCCATCCATCCATTTTACAATATAATTACAACACTTTATGTACATATTTATATACAGATTTGAACAATATGTTATTCACTGAAATATATTTATTAATTGTGGTTCTTACAAAAAATATATCTTATAAAATATAAAAGCTAAAATGTCTCTTAAAGCTCTGCCCCTTTAATTAGTGCATACTAAATAATTTAACTTTAGCCTACTACTACAACCATATTATTTACCAGCAACATAAAGTGAAACAGAGGCATAGGTGTCCTGCCACAGTCAGTAACAAATAAACAGAAAACAGTAGTGGTCAAATACAAATAAGGCAACAAGAGAAGTATCCTACACTTCTCTTTTGTAAAGTAAATCTGAACAGCCTATTGGGCATCTACATCAACTATATGATTTGCCTGAGAAGCTGTACAGGACAAAAAAAAAATAATAAAAATAATAATAATAATAATAATATATATATATATATATATATATATATATATATATATATATATATATATATATATATATATATATATATATATATATATATATATATATATATTTTTTACAATTACAAACACAAAAAAAAAAAAAAATATATATATATATATATATATATATATATATATATATATATATTTTTTTTTTTTTTTAATATTTAAAAAAAAAAAAAAAAAAATATATATATATATATATATATATATATATATATATGTATATATATATATAATTTTTTTTTGTTTTTTTGTAATTTTTTTTGTATTTGTGGCGGACGTAATTCTTTCGTGGCGGGCCGCCACAAATAAATGTGTGGGAAACACTGGGTTGTGAGTTTTTCCTTGCCCTTATGTGGGCTCTGTACCACGGATGTCATTGTGGCTTGTGCAGCCCTTTGAGACACTTGTGATTTAGGGCTATATAAATAAACATTGATTGATTGATTTTTCACTAAAGAATAAAAGATTAAAGTACCAATGATTGTCACACACACACTAGATGTGGTGAAATTTGTCCTCTGCATTTGACCCATCTCCTTGGGGAGCAGTGGGCAGCAGCGGCGCCGCGCACCCCCAACTCCAACCCTATGTTGCTGAGTGCCAAGCAGGGAGGTTATGGGTCCCATTTTTATAGTCTTTGGTATGACTCGGCTGGGATTTGAACTCCAACCTACCGATCTCAGGGCGGACACTCTAACCACTAGGCCACTGAGTGAATGCGCATATGAAACTAGTGGGGTTTGGTACCTCCAACAAGGTTAAGAACCACTGAACCAGAGCCTTCAGTGGATCAATAATTCATAACATTGATTTTGATTTATCATTTTGTGAGCAATGACAGTTTTAAAGTAAAAAAACTGTTATTAAAGGCCTACTGAAAGCCACCACTACCGACCACGCAGTCTGATAGTTTATATATCAATGATGAAATCTTAACATTGCAACACATGCCAATACGGCCGAAGTGCAATTTTAAATTTCCCGGGAAATATCCGGCTGAAAACGTCTCGGTATGATGGCGTTTGCGCGTGACGTCACGGATTGTAGCAGACATTTTGGAACAGCTCGGTGGCCAGCTTAAGTCGTCTGTTTTCATCTCAAAATTCCACAGTATTCTGGACATCTGTGTTGGTGAATCTTTTGCAATTTCTTTAATGAACAATGAAGACTGCAAAGAAGAAAGCTGTAGGTGGGAAGCGGTGTATTAGCGGCTGGCTGCAGCAACACAACCAGGAGGACTTTGAGTTGGATAGCAGACGCGCTATCCGACGCTAGCCGCCGACCGCACGATGATCGTGGTGAAGTCCTCTGTCGCGCCGTCGATCGCTGGAACGCAGGTGTGCACGGGTGTTGATGAGCAGATGAGGGCTGGCGTAGGTGGAGAGCTAATGTTTTTAGCATAGCTCTGTCGAGGTCCCGTAGCTAAGTTAGCTTCAATGGCGTCGTTAGCAACAGCATTGCTAGGCTTCGCCAGGCCGGACAGCATTAACCGTGTGGTTACAGGTCCAGTGTTTGGTTCGGTGTCTCCTGATAGTAGAAGTAATAGTAGTATTGTTGATCTTCTGTCTATCCTCCCAGTCAGGGGCATGTTTCTTCTGTTTTCTATCTGCAGTTTAAGCACGATGCTATAACATTAGCTCTGTAGCTAAAGTGTTTCGCCGATGTATTGTCGTGGAGATAAAAGTCACTGTAAATGTTCATTTCGCGTTCTCGACTCTCATTTTCAAGAGGATATAGTATCCGAGGTGGTTTAAAATACAAATCCGTGATCCACAATAGAAAAAGGAGAAAGTGTGGAATCCAATGAGCCAGCTTGTACCTAAGTTACGGTCAGAGCGAAAAAAGATACATCCTGGCGTCCTGCACTGCACTCTAATCCTTCACTCTCACTTTCCTCATCCACAAATCTTTCATCCTCGCTCAAATGAATGGGGTAATCGTCGCTTTCTCGGTCCGAATTGCTCTCGCTGCTAGTGGGAATGATTGTAAACAATGTGCAGATGTGTGGCGTTCCACAACCTGTGACGTCACGCTACTTCCGGTACAGGCAAGGCTTTTTTTTATCAGAGACCAAAAGTTGCGAACTTTATCGTCGATGTTCTCTACTAAATCCTTTCAGCAAAAATATGGCAATATCGCGAAATGATCAAGTATGACACATAGAATGGACCTGCTAGCCCCGTTTAAATAAGAACATTTCATTTCAGTAGGCCTTTAAAGTCAACATTGCAACATTTGATCGTTACATTTCACCTGTATGCTCTCTTGGTCCACGTTTTTTTAATTTTTTTTTTTTTAGTATTTTTACAATGTGCTGCGGGTCTTTAACAAGTTAGCTGCGTGCCACAACTGGCTGTTCTTTACAGTTAAGCCCAAAATTGTTTTATACCCTCGCTAAATGATATCATGTGAGTTTTTATGTCTTTCTGCTGGCTCGAAATGACTCCATAATTCATCAGAAGACATGTTAATTATATTAATGACGCAAAAGCCACCATTGTTATTGTTTTGTTAACATTTTGAAAATGAGTCCTGTCAATGACTGACAATTTTGAATATAAAGCAGCCTTTAGCGCAAATCCACTATACACGCAGAGTATTACCGTATTTTCCGGACTACAAAGCACAGCCATGTATAAACCGTACCCACTTAATATCAGAAGAAAAAAATATGTTTCCATATATTAGCTGGGTATATATACAATGTGAAATGAGTTATTTACACAGAAAGATTTTGTAAATGTTTATTTACATACTTTGTTTTCAAACAGTGCCTGTAACACGGCAGTAAAATGGCTGCTCAAACAAAACATAAGCCTTCGTCATGGACCCACGAGCTGTGGAACCTAGCTCTCCAATCAGCTAAACCGACTCGATAACTCCACGGCGACGTTTTGGTGAATTTACTGAGGAATTTGTGAAACTGAAACAATACAAAAAGAATGCCATTTGTAAGTTAACAATACTAAAACAGACTCTTGTAAATGTGTTAGCATATTAGCTAGTGATTACATTATGATAGCACGTACAAATATGCATGAAAACCGCTCATACAGATATCACACATAGGACGGTTTAGTAAGTATAAATTGTTTTAGTTTTATTGTTGAAGAATTCTTGGAGTAGAAACGCCGCGGACGATTAGAAGACGGAACGGCACTTGTACTTCCGGTTCAAAGCTTTTAACAGCTGCAATACATACAGAATAGTGCTGCTAGGATCCTGATGAGAGTGCGGAAATATGACCATATCACACCAACTCTCAAATCCCTTCACTGGCTTCCTGTTCCACTCAGGATTGAATTCAAAGTCTCCCTACGAACCCACCAGTGCCTCCATGGAAATGCCCCCCTCTACCTCAAAGAACTACTCACCCCCAAATCCTCCACACGACACCTCCGCTCCGGACAGGCTAACCTCCTCCAACCTCTGAGGACAAAGCTACGAAAATGGGAGACCGGGCTTTCTGCTCCGCCGCTCCCAGTCTGTGGAACACTCTTTCCCTGACCACCTGAAGGCACCACAGACTGTGGATGCTTTTAAAAAAGGCTTAAAAACCCTTCTTTTTAAAAAAGCCTTTTTTTTAGATGTATACATACTAGTTTTAGCTATTTGGCTGTTCTAGTTTTTATTTTTATTTATTTTTTATTATCTTTTTATTTTAATTTTTTTTAATACACTATAGCACTTTGAGGTTGTTTACTCAATGTAAAGTGCTTTTTGCAAATACAATCTATTATTATTACTGTAGACACACATCCAGCAGCACCTGCAGTGAGCAAACTTGTCCAAAAGGTGGCGCTGTAACGCAAACAGTAACACACCTTTTCAGTGTCTTTGCTTGTTTTTTTTGTAATTTACAAAGAAAAATCAATAAATTACATCCACCGTTTTTTAGGCCACAGGGTTCAAAGCGTGGGACAAAATTAACGGATAGTCCGGAATTTACGGTAGATAATGCTTAATCGAGGGAGGGAGAGTACGAATCATTTTGGACATGGCACTTACTCAAAAAACTAATCATTTTGTTAAACCTTGGCTTTTGTTAATAATCCGTTCCAAAAGGTCAGGCAAATAAGCATTTTTTTTTTCACTAAGAAGTAATGTAAATACAATTAATCTGTTCCAGACATCCAAAAATATGAACACAAAATGCATTTTAAGAGGATAATTACCTTTTTACATGCAGAAAACAATGAGAAATACATAAAAATGACAAATAAATTGCATACATTTGCATACATTTAACATGACTCGTGTTGAGAGGAGCTCCGAGTTCTTCTTTTTAAAATGCAATAGTGTTTCTCACCTTTGTTATCCAGTGGTATCACTTGCAACTTTTTTTTCACCCCCACGGTGGCTCATCTTGCAGTCATAACAAAAAAAAAAAAAAAAGCACAGCGAGTGAGTCACCAGCATGTAGGATTCCTTGTTTGGACGCTCGAGTGGTGAATGATGACGCCAACAGACTCGTTTGTTACGAGCGACGTTAGCGTGACAGAGACGGGCTCACAATATTGTGTTGAAAGTTGTCTTCGAAAAGTGAATTTAGGAAGTATCAAAGACATTTGGTCTGGTGTCCTTCGAGGTTCTGTGGTTAATATACCGTACTGTGGTAGGCAAATAATATTGCATCATTTTTTATCTCGTCATAAATGTGGCTAGTAAATGTAACAAGTACGGTGTGTTTAAAAAAAAATTTTTAAAAAATAGAATAAAGTCCCAAGTGTCACATTAGCGATTGATCCGCTACAAAGTCCACACCTTGTTTGTAACTACGAAATCTGTTTGCATTAGGGTTGTCCCGGTACTAAAATGTATTTCCATACTTTTCGATACTTTTCTAAATAAAGGGCCCCACAAAAAAATGTCATTATTGGCTTTATTTTAGAGATGTCCGACAATATCGGTCTGCCGATATTATCGGCCGATAAATGCGTTAAAATGTAATATCGAAATTATCTGTATCGTTTTTTTTATTATCAGTATCTGTTTTTTTATTTTATTTTATTTTTTATTAATTTTTTTTTTTTATTAAATCCACATAAAAAACACAAGATACACTTACAATTAGTGCACCAACCCAAAAAACCTCCCTCCCCCATTTACACTCATTTACACTCATTCACACAAAAGGGTTGTTTCTTTCTGTTATTAATATTCTGGTTCCTACATTATATATCAATATATATCAATACAGTCTGCAAGGGATACAGTCTGTAAGCACACATGATTGTGCGTGCTGCTGGTCCACTAATAATACTAACCTTTAACAGTTAATTTTACAAATGTTCATTAATTACTAGTTTCTATGTAACTGTTTTTATATTGTTTTACTTTCTTTTTTATTCAAGAAAACGTTTTTAATTTATTTATCTTATTTTATTTGATTCATTTTTTTAAAAAAGTACCTTATCTTCACCATACCTGGTTGTCCAAATTAGGCATAATAATGTGTTAATTCCACGACTGTATATATCGGTTGATATCGGTATCGGTTGATATCGGTATCGGTAATTAAAGAGTTTGACAATATCGGCATATCGGATATCGGCAAAAAGCCATTATCGGACATCCCTACTTTATTTTAACAAAAAAATCTTAGGGTGCATTAAACATATGTTTATTATTGCAAATTTAGTCCTTAAATAAAATAGTGAACATACTAGCCAACTTGTCTTGATAACACTTTAGTAAGGGGAACACATATTCACCATTGATTATAACATGCAAATTAGTAACATATTGGCTCTTAATTAGTCATTATTAAGTACTTATTAATGCCTTATTATAAAACCAGTAAGCCATTAACTTAGAGTCTTCCCTCAATAACCTCAGAATTATTGCTTATTCAGTGTTTCCCATAAACTGCCAAGATACCTGTGGCGGTGGGGGCGTGGCTATGGGCGTGGTCACCATGACATCATCGAGTAATTTGCATAATTTACTACAATGATATGATTTTCTCTAAAAAGGCTCAAAAAATGTATACTTACTAATTAATAATAACAGTTTTGTTTTAAACGGACATCCATCCATCCATCCATTTTACAATATAATTACAACACTTTATGTACATATTTATATACAGATTTGAACAATAAGTTATTCACTGAAATATATTTATTAATTGTGGTTCTTACAAAAAATATATCTTATAAAATATAAAAGCTAAAATGTCTCATAAAGCTCTGCCCTTCTAATTAGTGCATACTAAATAATTTAACTTTAGCCTACTACTACAACCATATTATTTACCAGCAACATAAAGTGAAACAGAGGCAGAGGTGTCCTGCCACAGTCAGTAACAAATAAACAGAAAACAGTAGTGGTGGTAGATAGACACAGAGCTTCATCAAACATCTGATCCACTGAACAAAGAGCTCCAAAAATCTTGAACTTTAGACTGCCATCAGTTTTACTCCCTACACTTAACCATGTGTTTCCTACTGCCTGCACCCTTTGTTATATACACATGTTGTGTTTCTAATATAAATACATTTAATAAAGTCAAGTACAAATAAGGCAACAAGAGAAGTATCCTACACTTCTCTTTTGTAAAGTAAATCTGAACAGCCGATATGGGCATCTACATCAACTATATGATTTGATGATTTGCCTGAGAAGCTGGAGAGGACAAAAAAAAAAAAAGTATTTTTATTTTTTTTATTTTTTAAAATTTGTGGCGGACGTAATTCTTTCGTGGCGGGCCGCCACAAATAAATGAATGTGTGAGAAACACTGTTATTAGTAACCCTAACCCTCATATGTCCCCTAGTGTCCAAAGAACTCTAAATTAAGTCGGTAACACTTTAGTATTAATAACATATTCACCATTAATTAGTTGCTTATTAACATATGTTCCCCATACTAAAGTGTTACCCTTGTCTTTTAGTAGTAAGTAAACAAACAAAGACTCCTAATTAGTCTGCTGACGTATGCAGTAACATATTGTGCCATTTATCTACCTATTATTTTGTCAACATTATGAGGGACAAACTGTAAAAATAAATTCTTAATCTACTTGTTCATTTATTTATTCTTAATATCTGCTTATTTTCTGTTTCAACATGTTCTCTCTACACTTCTGTTAAAATGTAATAATCAATTATTCTTCTCTTGTTTGATACTTTACATTAGTTTTGGGTGATACCACAAATTTAGGTATCGATTCGATACCAAGTAGTTACAGGATCATACATTACATTACATAGGATGGATAGGTAATAAATAAATAAAATAAAATAATTTTTCTGTGCACTCCTATAGGAAACACTGATTTTACTCAGACTGGGGTTGCGTTAAAAGAGATAGAGCTGGACATATAATCCAATTTTGATTTCCTAAACAATTTTGTTTACAATATGATTTGCCCAGGTGGTTAGACAGGACAGAATGAAAAAAAAGAAAAAATATTTTCGATTTTTTTTAATTGATTAAAAATCGTTACAAATGGGAATCGCGATTAATCTGAAAATAAAATTTTTTGACACCTCTAATAATTAGTAGTTCGCATTTTAAAACAATAACAAAGCTAATCCAGCAGCTACTTAATTGTGCATATTTTGATATTCCTCACTCACTGCCATGTTCAGTGGGATTGATGTAAATAAAATATGACAGCGACCTCTCAGTATAACTCAGAGCTGGGCAAATATTTTGACTCGGGGGGCCACATTGAGAGAAAAAATGTCTGGGGGGGGCCAATGTGTATGTGTGTATAAATGATATATACACATTTAGCTGTAAAAACCTGCTGTACAGTATGTGTGTTTGGCTCCCTTTTTTTCCAGGAACACTAATACCAAAAGTCACAATGTCCCATAGAATTCTAAAAAAAGTTATGACAGACCACTTTAAAAAAACGGAATGGAATTGTACAGTTTTTTACTGAATGGGACACCAAAAATATACAGTACAGGCCAAAAGTGTGGACACACCTTCTCATTCAATGTGTTTTCTTTATTTTCATGACTATTTACATGACTATGATATAATATAAATGACTATTTATATTATTCACATGTGAATAATGCTGTATAATAAACCGTATTTATATTATTCACATGTGAATAATGCTGTATAACAGACTGTATTTATATTATTCACATGTGAATAATGCTGTATAATAGTGTATTTATATTATTCACATGTGAATAATGCTGTATAATAGACCGTATTTATATTATTCACATGTGAATAATGCTGTATAACAGACTGTATTTATATTATTCACATGTGAATAATTCTGTATAATAGACCGTATTTATATTATTCACATGTGAATAATGCTGTATAATAGACCGTATTTATATTATTCACATGTGAATAATGCTGTATAATAGACTGTATTTATATTATTCACATGTGAATAATGCTGTATAACAGACTGTATTTATATTATTCACATGTGAATAATGCTGTATAATAGTGTATTTATATTATTCACATGTGAATAATGCTGTATAATAGACTGTATTTATATTATTCACATGTGAATAATGCTGTATAATAGTGTATTTATATTATTCACATGTGAATAATGCTGTATAATACACTGTATTTATATTATTCACATGTGAATAATGCTGTATAATAGACTGTATTTATATTATTCACATGTGAATAATGCTGTATAACAGACTGTATTTATAATATTCACATGTGAATAATGCTGTATAATAGACTGTATTTATATTATTCACATGTGAATAATTCTGTATAATAGACTGTATTTATATTATTCACATGTGAATAATGCTGTATAATAGACTATATTATTCACATGTGAATAATGCTGTATAATAGACTGTATTCATATTATTCATATGTGAATAATGCTGTATAACAGACCATATTCATATTATTCACATGTGAATAATGCTGTATAATAGACTGTATTTATATTATTCACATGTGAATAATGCTGTATAGTAGACCGTATTTATATTATTCACATGTGAATAATGCTGTATAATAGACTGTATTTATATTATTCACATGTAAAAAATACCTAAGTGTTTATTGTGAGCGAACTAAGGTGCTGAATTTCCGCTAGGGATCAATAAAGTACTTTCCATTCTATTCTATTCTAATAGTGAGTGGAGGTCAGGCTTAGGTGGCGATCAGAGGTTTGGATGTACAGTGGAACCTCGATTTATGAACATTGGTTCTTGAACATGGTTCAGAACTAAAAATGAACAAAAAAACAATGTAAATATAAATAATTGGTTCTAGCCTCGACAAAAATCCCCAATTTAGTTAAAAAATGCACACTTTTAAGACACTCTAATGTGTATATATGTATGTATGTATGTATATGTGTGTATGTATATACAGTACAGGCCAAAAGTTTGGACACACCTTCTCATTCAATGTGTTTTCTTTATTTTCATGACTATTTACATTGTAGATTGTCACATCAAAACTATGAATGAACACATGTGGAGTTATGTACTTAACAAAAAAAAGGCAAAATAACTGAAAACACGTTTTATATTCTAGTTTCTTCAAATTAGCCACCCTTTGCTCTGATTACTGCTTTGCACACTCTTGGCATTCTCTCCATGAGCTTGAGGAGGTAGTCACCTGAAATGGTTTTCACCTCACAGGTGTCATAGTTTTGATGCCTTCAGTGACAATTTATAAATAGTCATGAAAATAAAGGAAACGCATTTAAATGAGAAGGTGTGTCCAAAATTTTTGGCCTGTACTGTATATTGAAATAAAGAAATTGGGATTTACAATATTAACTATGAACAATAAAACACTGAATATTAACATATGAATTTTGCTGCTCTTTTACTTCTCAGACCAGCTCCTCGATAGACATCTTTTACAAACAAGCAAAATATGAATGCAAAGTGTAATAAACACCTACAATATGATATAGTTTCACTTTAATGCACAAATGTGTTGTAAACATTTTGCTTTATTCCTGGTCTGCTGTGACGTAGACTACCGTAATAACTCCTATAACACCCAAAAGCGCAGATTTCGACCATTGAAATGAGAGATGTCCGATAATGGCTTTTTTGCCGATATTCCGATATTGTCCAACTCTTAATTACCGATTCCGATATCAACCGATACCGATATATACAGTCGTGCAATTAACGCATTATTATGCCTAATTTTGTTGTGATGCCCCACTGGATGCATTAAACAATGTAACACGGTTTTCCAAAATAAATCAACTCAAGTTATGGAAGAAAAAAAATGGCAACATGGCACTGCCATATTTATTATTGAAGTCACAAAAGTGCATCATTTTTTTTAACATGCCTCAAAACAGCAGCTTGGAATTTGGGACATGCTCTCCCTGAGAGAGCATGAGGAGGTTGAGGTGGGGGGGTGTATATTGGAAGAGTTAGTGCTGCAAGGGATTCCGGGTATTTGTTCTGTTGTGTTTATGTTGTGTTACGGTGCGCATGTTCTCCCGAAATGTGTTTGTCATTCTTATTTGGTGTGGGTTCACAGTGTGGCGCATATTTGTAACAGTGTTAAAGTTCTTTATACGGACACCTTCAGTGTGACCTGTACGGCTGTTGACCAAGTATGCCTCGCATTCACTTGGGTGTGTGGAAAGCCGTAGATATTATGTGACTGGGCCGGTTTATTGGTGCTCCGTACTTCTCCCTACGTCCGTGTACACAGCGGCGTTTTAAAAAGTCACACATTGTACTTTTTGAAACCGATACCGATAATTTCCGATGTTACATTTTAAAGCATTTATCGGCCGATAATATCGCCAGTCCGATATCATCGGACATCTCTAATTGAAATACTTTCTATAGTTCAAGACTATCATAAAGACGTCATAATGGCAAACACAGGTTGGATGTTCCATCCATCCATCTTCTTCCGCTTATCCGAGGTCGGGTCGCGGGGGCAGCAGCCTAAGCAGGGAAGCCCAGTCTTTCCTCTCCCCAGCCACTTCGTCCAGCTCTTCCCGGGGGATCCCGAGGCGTTCCCAGGCCAGCCGGGAGACATAGTCTTCCCAATGTGTCCTGGGTCTTCCCCGTGGCCTCCTACCTGGCCTCCTACCTAGGGAGGCGTTCAGGTGGCATCCTGACCAGATGCCCGAACCACCTCATCTGGCTCCTCTCGATGTGGAGGAAACTAATTTCGGCCGCTTGTACCCGTGATCTTGTCCTTTCGGTCATAACCCAAAGCTCATGACCATAGGTGAGGATGGCAACGTAGATTTACCGGTAAATTGAGAGCTTTGCCTTCCGGCTCAGCTCCTTCTTCACCACAACGGATCGATACAGCATACTTGCCAACCTTGAGACCTCCAATATCGGGAGGTGGGGGGGGAGGTGGTTAGGGCGGGGGGCGTGGCTAAGGGCGTGGTTAAGAGAAGAGTATATTTAAAGTATGGCATATATGTTAAAAAAAAATAAATAAATAAAAAAAAGTCAAGAGTGACATTAGCGGTTGATTCGCCACAAAGTCCACGTGTTGTTTGCATCTTTATGGAGGTCGATAAGGGGATAGGAGCAGACAGGCTGGTGAAAAAATTCCCAAAATGTCTTCTTCAACACGTTAGAACGAGCACATGAATAAATCACCTGGGTTCAAACTGGCCTCTCGCTGCGAGCGCTCCAGTCCGGCAGCCAGCGATGAGAATGAGGTTATTTCCACCCCCCCCCCCTCCCATGGAAGTGTTCACCTGGAACTCATGAATAGTTAGCACGCCGCTCGTCTCCGGGAGAGGCGTCTCCCATTGAAGCGGCGGAAAAACACATTTTCTTTGAGAATGAAAAGATCTTTCATGCTCGCTGACAGGCTTGACGCATCACTCCGCTGCCCTTCTGCACCAGCGAAAGGATAAAAGAAATCATCATAATTGGATCAATACCCCCAGCCTTTCATGTGTTGGTATGTAGCCATGACGATAAAGATGAATTTAATTGCATTCGTGTTCTAGTATGTCGTGCCAGAGAGTCCCCGGCCAACAATGGACGTGCACAAACAAACAAACAAAACTGCTATCGAACAGCTTTTTTTTTATGTAACTCTCGAAAACAACATGCTCCAAAAATTAAAAAATATGAATAATAATGATAATGATATAATTCAATAATATATACCAGTTTTTATTATATATATATATATATATATATATATATATATATATATATATATATATATATATATATATATATATATATATATATATATATATATATATATATATATATATACTACCGTTCAAAAGTTTGGGGTCACCCAAACAACTTTGTGGAATAGCCTTCATTTCTAAGAACAACAATAGACTGTCGAGTTTCAGGTGAAAGTTCTCTTTTTCTGGCCATTTTGGGCGTTTAATTGACCCCACAAATGTGATGCTCCAGAAACTCAATCTGCTCAAAGGAAGGTCAGTTTTGTAGCTTCTGTAACGAGCTAAACTGTTTTCAGATGTGTGAACATGATTGCACAAGGGTTTTCTAATCATCAATTAGCCTTCTGAGCCAATGAGCAAACACATTGTACCATTAGAACACTGGAGTGATAGTTGCTGGAAATGGGCCTCTGTACACCTATGTAGATATTGCACCAAAAACCAGACATTTGCAGCTAGAATAGTCATTTACCACATTAGCAATGTATAGAGTGTATTTCTTTAAAGTATATATATATAAACGGTAGTTTATATATATATATATATATATATATATATATATATATATATATATATATATATATATATATATATATATATATATATATATATATAATATGTAATTATTTATTACGTTTCGTATGTTTATTGATTTTTTAAAATGCTTATAAAATGTGATCATTTATTTGAAAACTTAACAAATGTGTTTTCCATATGGTCAATAGTGTAAAAATAAACTGTATTTATATTATTCACATGTGAATAATGCTGTATAATAAATCATATTTATATTATTCACATGTGAATAATGCTGTATAATAAACCGTATTTATATTATTCACATGTGAATAATGCTGTATAACAGACTGTATTTATATTATTCACATGTGAATAATGCTGTATGATAAACCGTATTTATATTATTCACATGTGAATAATGCTGTATAACAGACTGTATTGATATTATTCACATGTGAATAATGCTGTATAATAGACTGTATTTATATTATTCACATGTGAATAATGCTGTATAACAGACTGTATTTATATTATTCACATGTGAATAATGCTGTATGATAAACCGTATTTATATTATTCACATGTGAATAATGCTGTATAACAGACTGTATTGATATTATTCACATGTGAATAATTCTGTATAATAGACTGTATTTATATTATTCACATGTGAATAATGCTGTGTAATAGACTGTATTTATATTATTCACATGTGAATAATGCTGTGTAATAGACCGTATTCATATTATTCACATGTGAATAATGCTGTATAATAGACTGTATTTATATTATTCACATGTGAATAATGCTGTATAATAGACTGTATTTATATCATTCACATGTAAAAAATACCTAAGTGTTTATTGTTTATTGTGAGCGAACTGTGGTGCTGAATTTCCCCTAGGGATCAATAAAGTACTTTCCATTCTATTCTATTCTATTCTAATAGTGAGGGGAGGTCAGACTTAGGTGGCGATCAGAGGTTTGGATGTACAGTGGAACCTCGATTTATGAACATTGGTTCTTGAACATGGTTCAGAACTAAAAATGAACAAAAAAAA
Source organism: Entelurus aequoreus (assembly GCF_033978785.1). Classification (NCBI taxonomy): domain Eukaryota; kingdom Metazoa; phylum Chordata; class Actinopteri; order Syngnathiformes; family Syngnathidae; genus Entelurus; species Entelurus aequoreus. The sequence goes on from NC_084752.1 coordinate 8,402,525, forward strand.
CAATGTAAATATAAATAATTGGTTCTAGCCTCGACACAAATCCCTAATTTAGTTAAAGAATGTGCACTTTTAAGACACTCTAATGTGTATATATGTATGTATGTATGTATATGCGTGTATGTACATACAGTACAGGCCAAAAGTTTGGACACACCTCCTCATTCAATGCATTTTGTTTATTTTCATGACTATTTAAATTGTAGATTGTCACATCAAGACTATGAATGAACACATGTGGAGTTATGTACTTAACAAAAAAATTTTTTAAAGATGTTTTATATTCTAGTTTCTTCAAAATAGCAACCCTTTTCTCTGATTACTGCTTTGCACACTCTTGGCATTCTCTGGATGAGCTTCAAGCAGATCTGTGAAGTGAAAACAATTTCAGGTGACTACCCCTTGGGGTAGTTTGGGGACCCCCGGATCTAAAGGTTCGTTAAAAAAAAGGTTCGTAAACCAAAAAGTTGGCCAATAGAGAGGTTCGTAAATTGAGGTTCCACTGTATCATAAATATTAGCACCAGATTTGTTTTGATTGCATTAGTATTCTTATGCAGTGCCAGAGACTCCCTCTGTGGTTGGAATAATTAAAGTACAGTGATACCTTTGGGAGAAGAGTCTAAAATTTATTTTTAGGAACACTAATACAAAACCTCACAATAATGTCTGATTGAATGCTAAAAACGTTATGACAAGACCGCCTTAAAGAAAGGAATGGAATTTTTATTTTTTTACTGAAAGACACCCAGAATGTACATAGAAATAAAGAATGTGGGATTTACAAAATTAACTATGAACGATAAAACACTGAATATTGACAACATATGAACCCACTTTCCGTCGACATATTTTACAATCAAGCGAAATGCAACAAAACAGCGAAATATGAACGCGAAGGTTACACATAAACCCACCCACAATCTGATATATGTGATATATCACTAAACTTTAGAACTTTGTTGTGAAAATCTCCTTCCGCGTCTGTCCCTGACATCCGAATTTCAGGCTGACACTCTGTGGAAACGCTCCTCCACCCACACTGCTTGTCGCCTGCTGTGACTTAGATTATTACCATAGTAACTAGTATATCCTGCAAAAGCGCAGAGCTATTGTATCCTCCTACGGTGTGTAGTGAAGCATGTTAAGCTATTCCTCATCCTGCAGTGATAATGATACTTGTAAGAAACTTACTTTATTTGTCGCCATGGAGACCAGGATTAGTGATGGACGTTAGCCGCTACCTAGCCATGTTTTAAAGCACCTCTTCCTGAGGGTGTGTCAGTGTTATAACCACCTTTATCTTTACTTTTTACACCAAAATGCGTCCATTCTCCCTTTTCTGTCTACACACTGTGTCTGCTTGTAAGTACTCTGTGTGTGTGCGCTGCCGAACATGCTCCTCTGCTCGTAAAACCAGCAATGTCACCACGTGACGACGACGCGGGCGCAGGGGTGTGGGGGACCGGTACGTTTCAGAGACAATATAGTTCCGAAAATGATTCATTAGTATCGCGGTACTATACTAATACCGGTATACCGTACAACCCTAGTACGTGTGTAATTTTTTGACACTTTTGTGGCCCCAAAAACTGCCCCATTGCATACCAATAACCATATTTGATGTACATTTGTAAAACAATGCATTCTGGTAATGTCACTTTGTCATTTTAAAGACCGTATTATTATTATTATTTTTTTACTGGGGCGGTATAGCTCGGTTGGTAAAGGGGCCGTGCCAGCAACTTGAGGGTTCCAGGTTCGATCCCCGTTTCCGCCCTCCTAGTCGCTGCCCTTGTGTCCTCGGGCAAGACACTTTACCCACCCACACACTGCAAAAAGTCAGTGTTCAAAAACAAGAAAAAAAAAATACAAAAATGAGGGGTATTTTATTTGAACTAAGAAAAATTATCTGCCAATAGAACAAGAACATTTGGCTTTTCAAGACTTTCCAAAACAAGTAAAATTAGCTAACCTCAATGAATCCAAAAATACCTTAAAATAAGTATATTCTCACTAATAACAACTGTACTACTATATGAGTACGTATGTTCTATTGTTTCATTGAAAATAAAACAGCAAAGTCCATTTGGCTGTCATCTGTTTTAATATGAGACACAATTGTGTCACCGGCTCAGTAGCCTTGTGGTTAGAGTGTCCGCCCTGAGATCGGTAGGTCGTGAGTTCAAACCCCGGCCGAGTCATACCAAAGACTGCAAAAAAAATGGGAGCCATTACCTCCCTGCTGGGCATTCAGCATCAAGGGTTGGAATTGGGGGTTGAATCACCAAAAATGATTCCCGAGCGCGGCCCATGCTGCTGCTCACTGCTCCCCTTACCTTCAGGGGGTGAACAAGGGGATGGGTCAAATGCAGAGGACAAATTTCACCACACCTACACTGCAAGAACTGAAATCTAAGTAATATTAAATATCTCAAATAAGGGTGATATTTGCTTTTTTTCTGTCTGATAAGATAATTCTTCCCACTAAGCAGATTTTATGTTAGTGTTTTACTTGTTTTAAGTGTTTTGGTCCTAAATGATGTCAGTAAGATATTACAGCTTGTTGCTGAGATTTGATGAGCTATATTGAGTAAAACATGCTTGAAACTAGAATATCAACTGTTGCAAAGCTGTGTCATCAACACTCACAAGTATAAAACTACTTTTTTAAAGGAATAATTTCTTATTTCAAGCATGAAAAAAAAAAATCATGACTTTGACACAATTGTCTCGTAATTAAAACAGATGACAGCCAAATGGACTTTGCTGTTTTATTTTCAACGAAACAATAGAAAACACGTACTCATATAGTAGTACAGTTGGCACAGTACAGTAAACTGACAGTTATTTTTTAAACATTTAACATGTGACATTTCTAACAATTTTGAACAGATAGTTCATGCACATTCAGATAAATTCTTCAAAATTACAATAGAAAACATTTTGGCCCGGGGCCGGGCTGTATATATGCGCGCTAATTAGGGATGATACTCGAAACCGGTTTTCCTGGTTGTTCGATGAGAAAAGAACCGAGTACTCGGACTCGAATCCCCTTTTTGAGAACCGGTACCCGTTACCGAGACCACTTTAGTAAAGAAAAACAGTTGGTTCTTTATTCGAACCCCGTCCCGACCAGAAATGCTCCGTGAGACATCACAAGAAATGACGTCACGTAGCTCAGTCTTTAGGCACAGATAGGGAAAGCAGGAAAACAATGGACCTGAAAAAGCGCTCCAAGGTGTAATAAAGTTCAAAACAAAAAGGTATAATCCAATGAATAACTTTACTGAGAGATATGAGCAGGGTACAAACACATGACCAACACTTTTACGACCAACCGGAAACATAGCAACCAGGCTAGCAACGCACCTCCTTTACGGCAGCTGTCGCAATGTTCTTAAAGCAACCGCAGCACATATATATATACACTACCGTTCAAAAGTTTGGGGTCACATTGAAATGTCCTTATTTTTGAAGGAAAAGCACTGTACTTTTCAATGAAGATAACTTTAAACTAGTCCTAACTTTAAAGAAATACACTCTATACATTGCTAATGTGGTAAATGACTATTCCAGTTGCAAATGTCTGGTTTTTGGTGCAATATCTACATAGGTGTATAGAGGCCCATTTCCAGCAACTATCACTCCAGTGTTCTAATGGTACAATGTGTTGGCTCATTGGCTCAGAAGGCTAATTGATGATTAGAAAACCCTTGTGCAATCATGTTCACACATCTGAAAACAGTTTAGCTCCTTACAGAAGCTACCTTCCTTTGAGCAGATCGAGTTTCTGGAGCATCACATTTGTGGGGTCAATTAAACGCTCAAAATGGCCAGAAAAAGAGAACTTTCATCTGAAACTCGACAGTCTATTCTTGTTCTTAGAAATGAAGGCTATTCCACAAAATTGTTTGGGTGACCCCAAACTTTTGAACGGTAGTGTGTATACAACACATCTCCCTTTTTTAACTTTTGTTTTTCTTTGCTTGTAAACAAAACAAAATCACACTGTATATGTGTTGTCTGTCTAATTATAAATAATGCAGACGAGGCGTGTTGGCTGAGTTCTTGACGTTTACTTTCACAGCGTTATTGCCGGGTGGCGACGTGCAACAACACTTTTTGGGGCTACCGCGCATGCTCGTCACTCCCGTTGCATGCTGGGTAGTGTAGTTGTTATATTCCCTAGCTCATAACATCACATCTTTCCCCCTATAAAGAAATAATGTTAACTCAATAAAGTGTATTTCTTTTTTTAGCTTTAACTTTTAATTTTTTTAGCATTGTAACCACATTTGCAAACAACTTTTCTCTTCATAGAATTTTCTTTCAATAAAGAAATAAAGTGCAAAAATGTCAAAGCATCATAACAAACAGTTATGTCAAATACCAGCAGAATTGCTCTTTTTGGAGAGCTGTATTCTTTTCAGTTTTGTGCCCAAGGGACTGATTTTATTTAACACTATATTATTATTTATACACCTATAGTGATCACAGAGACAGCTTGTTTTTGTGTTACTGTATGTATTTGTTTTTCTGAAAAATCCCACTTAATATACTTTGGGTAACAACAGTCAATATTTATTTATTTTATTTTATTTTTTTAGGTTGTTTTTGTGTTACTGTATGTATTTGTTTTTCTGAAAAATCCCACATAATATACTTTGGGTAACAACAGTCAATATTTATTTATTTTATTTTATTTTTTTAGGGGGGTAACAGTCAATATTTATTTATTTATTAGATTTTATTTTTTTCTTATATAATAAAAGTGAGCTTTTGTTAAACCAAATATTGTGTTTTTTTTCATATACGACAACCTATCTGGACTCGATAAGAGAATCAATAAGGAATCGGTTCGATAAGAGGATTTGATAATAGGCTCGAACTCGATAATTTCTTATCAAGCATCATCCCTAGCGTTAATTGACTGAAAGAGCACGCACTTGGCGCGATGATGTCATGTTATCGATGGAAAAATGCATTTTTAGACCATATGATTTGCCTGAGCGGCTAGGAGACCCCGAGAGTAACAAGCGGTTGCCTTGTTGCCTTTCCATTGAGAAAAATTAATTAGTTTTTAGTATAAGTTTGCTGGTTCCAAGAAATTTAATACCGAGCGCATATCATTATGTCAAGATAATGGCACCAGCATTTACTTAATTTAAGAATATTTTTCAACATATTGAGCAAAAAGGTCTTATATAGGGATGTCCGATAATATCGGCCGATAAATGCGTTAAAATGTAATATCGGAAATTATCGGTATTGTTTTTTTTATTATTTTTATTATCTGTATCGTTTTTTGTTTTTTTTTAATTAAATCAACATAAAAAACACAAGATACACTTACAATTAGTGCACCAACCCAAAAAACCTCCCTCCCCCCATTTCTTTCTGTTATCAATATTCAGGTTCCTACATTATATATCAATATATATCAATACAGTCTGCAAGGGATACAGTCCGTAAGCACACATGATTGTGCGTGCTGCTGGTCCACTAATAGTACTAACCTTTAACAGTTAATTTTACTCATTTTCATTAATTACTAGTTTCTATGTAACTGTTTTTATATTGTTTTACTTTCTTTTTTTATTCAAGAAAATGTTTTTAATTTAGTTATCTTATTTTATTATTTTTTAAAAAAAGTACCTTATCTTCACCATACATGGTTGTCCAAATTAGGCATAATAACGTGTTAATTCCACGACTGCATATATCGGTTGGTATCGGTTGATATCGGTATCGGTAATTAAAGAGTTGGACAATATCGGAATATCGGATATCGGCAAAAAGCCATTATCGGACATCCCTAGTCTTTTTTTTTTTTTTTTCTACCAAGAAAAGTGCACTTGTTATTGGTGAGAATTAGGGCTGGAACTAACGACTAATTTGATAATCGATTAATCTGTTGATTATTACTTTGATTAATCGATTAATAATCGGACAAAAGAGACAAACTACATTTCTATCCTATCCAGTATTTTATTGGGGGAAAAAACAGCATACTGGCACCATACTTATTTTGATTATTGTTTCTCAGCTGTTTCTAAATGTTGCAGTTTATAAATAAAGGTTTATTTTTAATAAAAAAAATAAAAAATAAAAAACTCTGCGCATAGCATAGATCCAACGAATCGATGACTAAATTAATCGGCAACTATTTTAATAATCGATTTTAATCGATTTAATCGATTAGTTGTTGCAGCCCTAGTGAGAATATACTTATTTTAAGGTATTTTTTGGGTTCATTGAGGTTAGCTAATTTGACTTGCTTTGGAAAGTCTTGACAAGCCACATTTTCTTGTTCTATTGGCAGTTAATTTTGCTTAGTTCAAATAAAATACCCCTCATTTTTGAATTTTTTTTTTCTCGTTTTTGAACCCTGACTTTTTGCAGTGCAGCTTTGCAACAGTTGATATTCTAGTTTCAAGCTTGTTTTACTCAGTATAGCTCATCAAATCTCAGCCACAAGCTGTAATATCTTACTGAGATCATTTAGGACCAACAGCCTTAAAACAAGTAAAACACTCTAACATAAAATCTGCTTATTTGAGATATTTAATCTGACTTAAATTTCAGTTTTTGCAGTGTGCTGGTTTAAATGTAACTTTCATATTGGGTTTCACTATGTAAAAGCGCTTTGAGTCACTAGAGAAAAGCGCTATATAAATATAATCCACTTCACTGTATTCCACCGGATTCAGCCATTCTCCCATGGTCGAGCAATGTGTAAAATTCTTGTATTTCAGCCATACTGTATTACGTAATAATACAATGTTTGACTACTATGGGATGGAATAATGTTTATTTTATTAATAATGTGCGATGGGGAGTTATTATCACATAACCAAGCATGCAAGAAGTTATTGAAAGGCAGCACACAATGCAAGCCGGACCTGACACCCCATTAAAGTGTGACGGCTTGTTGGCCGGGGGGGCGTTTGTCCTCGCCTGAACCTCTCCCTAAAAATACTGCCCGGCGACAGCGGCGCCGCTTTTGTGCCAGGCCTTGTTGTCGTCCCCATGCAGTTGCACTTTTAACCCGTGCGCGCTTGACGCCGCTTGCCAAAAAAATAGTGTGCGCCGTAGAAAAGCCGTGGCTGAAGGAAAAGTTGTGGGGGCTCTGGAAGATGCGACGTGGATCTGAGGTCCGGGTCTGACAGGATGGGCGCCGACAAAGATGCTGTTGTTGCACCACGCCGCAGCCAAGTTGACTTGGTGTTGTTCATTTTCACGCGAAGGGTGCGCAGTCGTTAAAGGAGCACACCTGCTACTTTCATGTGGTTTTGCCAGCCAGTGCTACTGCCAGTGAACGGCTTGTTGTCATTTTGAATAGATTGTCTTGGTCCACCGGTGAAAAGGCAAAAATAAAATAAAAATCTATCCTATAAATACCTAGAAATGTGTTTGTGCACTGCAAAAACTGAAATCTAAGTAAGATGAAATATCTCAAATAAGGGTGATATTTGCTTATTTTCTGTCTGATAAGATAATTCTTCTCACTAAGCAGATTTGATGTTAGAGTGTTTTACTTGTTTTAAGGGTTTTGGTCCTAAATGATCTCAGTAAGATATTACAGCTTGTTGCTGAGATTTGATGACCTATATTGAGTAGGGCTGCAACAACTAATCGATTAAATCGATTAAAATCGATTATTAAAATAGTTGCCGATTAATTTAGTCATCGATTCGTTGGATGTATGCTATGCGCATGCGCAGAGATTTTTTTTTTTTTAAATTATTATTATTATTATTATTATTATTATTTTTAATAAACCTTTATTTATAAACTGCAACATTTACAAACAGCTGAGAAACAATGATCAAAATAAGTATGGTACCAGTATGCTGTTTTTTTCTTCAATAAAATACTGGATAGAATAGAGATGTAGTTTGTCTCTTTTATCCGATTATTAATCGATTAATCGAAGTAATAATCGACAGATTAATCGATTATCAAATTAATCGTTAGTTGCAGCCCTAATATTGAGTAAAGTATACTGGGAAAACCGGGAGGTTCGAGTGGTCAAAGAGCCGCGGGTTGCCGACCCCTGAGATAGAACATGTTGAAATGGAAAATAAGCAGATATTAACAGTAAATGAACAAGTAGATTGATAATGACTTTTTTTTTTACAGCTTGTCCTTTATAATGTTGACAAAATAATAGGTGTATAAATGACACAATAAGTTACTGCATATGTCAGCAGACTAATTAGGAGTCTTTGTTTGTTTACTTACTACTAAAAGACAAGTTGTCTAGTATGTTCACTATTTTATTTAAGGACTAAATTGCAATAATAAACATATGTTTAATGCACCCTAAGACTTTTTGTTAAAATAAAGCCAATAATGCCATTTTTTGTAGTGCCCTTTATTTAGAAAAGCATCCATACATTTTGGTACCGGTATCGAGACAACCCTAACTTGTGGTTAAAAAAAAAGCAGACATTGAAATAGTTTTCTTCAGCAGTGAGAACTTTTACTTGAAGGCTTTTGATATCGCTCATTCTCACGTCAGATACGATGAGTCATTCCGTCTCTCCGCATTCAGTCGTCCTCCCCTCGCATCCCGGCACAAAAGAGCCGATGATTAATCGCTGGTTTATGTTTTAATTAAAGGTTGAGTGCGTGTACGAGCCCACGTCCAATACGCAGTGTTTGCATCAAACGCTGCAGAAGAAGAAACTCAGACGACGGTGGAACTTTTCAAAAAGTGGCCTTTGACAAACGCATAAATCATTACACTTGTAACAACTATCATTTGCCGACGACTTAGTTCGTTTGGTGCCGTTAAGCACTCTCATTAGCAAATTGAGGGGTAATTTGTGGTGACTGAAAACATGGCGTGATGTGCAACTCCAGGGTGTGGAGTCCCACGTCCTTGAAGGCTGCGGTAGGAATGCAAACTATTATTTACACA